>NC_046155.1:11609140-11841640 GCF_011064425.1 Rattus rattus
ACTCTGGCTTGCTTATAGTTTCAGAGGTTTAGTCCATTATAATCATGGTGTGGCACATTCAGGAATGCAGGCAGGTGGTTCTTCGGAAGTAGTTGGTTGATCATTCTATATCTGTATTGACCAGAAGGAGGAAGAGAGACACCACACCTGGTTTGAGCTATTAAAACCCAGAAGTTTACCCCCAGTTATCATATCTATAAAAATGATTCTACCTATTCTTATTAAGTAGTTTCAGTTCCTAATGACAAAGCATTCAAACATATGAGTCTATGGGGACCATTCCCATTCCAACTTCTACACACATCCACTCATCAATAACATGATCAAGATGGTCCCTCAGAAGCATGCCCCATCTCTCAGGTGATTGAAAATTTTGTCAGCTTTCCAATTAACCCTACCAACCAGAAGACTGTAGCACAATCCAGTGTTTAGACATCTTCAGTAGCTGAGGAAAGGTAAAATAGACAGTAAGAATTCCAGGAGAAGGATCATGCTGAGTGTAATCTTCTGAGAACTCAAAGACATCTGTGCCTGCTATGTGCAAAAAAAATAAAAATGAGGGAAATGTAAGCAAGGGACAGAGACAGAGGGCAAAGCACAGCCAAAGTTTATAAGTTTTGAATGTGTTTGATGGTAATTGACTTGGGCAATTCTTAGACAATTCTGCAGTGGATCGAAATAATTGGCAAATCTATTTATTTCCTTATGATAAAACATTAACTTCATTCTTACTATTATTGTGATGTGGACTGTGAGGCATCTATGTTCATAACCTGGTAGAACATCACCTAACTGTAATGTAATGCTTGCAAATACTCTGTTTCATAGAACTAGAGACCAGAACTTAGGATAATCTAGGCAAGATCTCTGTCTCTCTGTCTGGATCTCTGTCTCTCTGTCTGTCTCTCCCTCCCTCCCTCCCCCTTCCTCTTTCTCTCTCTCCCTCCTCTCACTTAGCAAATCTCTTTAAGTTACTTATATGTCTGTGTGCATGACAAACTTAGAAAACAACCTTGGACTTTATTACTCAGGCAGTTTGCACCATGCTGTAAGGAGCTCAGACCATTTTAGAGTTCACTGAAATAACTCGAGAGACCTATTTATTTTTCACATAATGAAATAATGATTTCTCTCTTACTTCTTCTCAAATTTGATCTACATTCACCACAACGTGATAGAACATCCATTGACTTTTGATGCTTCTCACTAGCCTTAAGCTCTCCAAGTACTCCAAGTGTTTGGCTGACTACTGTACCATAGTGTCTCCTTTCGCATCCTGTGTAGTGGTGGGGTAGAAGTGCATAACACCATGTCTGATTTTATCACATGTGTTCTGGGATCTATCACACATCTTCATATGAAGGCAAGCCAATTCTCCAGCCTCTGAATTATTTTGTTGTTGATAAAGACATCTTATCTCTTTGATTTCAAATGGATAGTAGTGGATGGGTGACTCAGTTACATAGGGTGGACAGTGTGAAGTGGATGGGGCAGATCACTGTATCCCTGTGTAGAGATATCAATTCCATCCTTCGAGTATAATTATATATAAAAGTCACGCTTCTATGTCAGACATGAATTTGTTTTCTGTCTAACAATCCAAAATAATTTTGACTTTTTTTTAACTTTCTCTCATCCTTTTTCACAGAGTTGATCCACTATAAGAAATGAAAAAAAAAATGAGGGGATTTTATAATCAACTAAAAACCAAACAGAGTTTTTTTTTAATAAAGGATCATATTGCATACTATGCTCATATATTCAAATTATATTTTTTGTGCATACTAGGTTCAGCAGCTCAGTCTTGGAGCTAATGCTGGGTATATACAATCTCAGTAATGAAAACAAAATGTCTTAAGACTTGACACAACACATACAGGTCCTTTTTCTTTTTTTTTTTTTTTTTTTTTTTTTTTTTTTTTTTGGTCTGACTTCATTTTTGTTATTCCACACTTTTGCTTGTCTAAATCTTTATATACCATATACTATGTCATTTGATGGATTGGAATGTTAATTCTATTTTTCCTTGCAATTGATCAAAATAGTCAACATTAACTAGTCACAACAGAAAAATGTTCTTCAGAGACTATGAAGATGATTTTGTAGGCAAAGCATATCCAAGTACTTGTGATGATGTGAACTCGAATCCACAGAACTCACATAAATGCCATGTGGGTGCAGGTGTATAACTCTTGTTATCTCATCTTGTGGCAGAAGGAAAGAAGGAAATACTTGAGATGGTGGATAACAATACTAGCCACAATGGCAAATTTCATGTTCTTCTACCTTAATGAATAATGTAGAAAGTCATTGAAGAAAAACTCCCTACAATCAATATCAAGCTTCCACAGAGACGTAATGCATGCCAACACACATACCTACATATGTATTAAAGGAAAAAAGAACAAAAATAGAGAAAAAATATAAATATCCTCGAAACACTGGTGATTTATTGCCATAATTTTTAAATAAAAATTTACTAATATATAATTGGGTAATAAAGTATCTTCTGCCTTGCCACATAGAACAATCTGATACAGCCATGCAACAGAGGGTGAAATATCCAGAATAGAGGACACATCTGCTCAGGAACCATATCAGAGGCAGATTCCAATAGGATGGCCTCCAGCTCACTTTCTGCTCCCAAGGACAATGCAAGGTGTAAAGGTGGGGAAAAAGAATAATGCAGGTGAGGAACATTATTTTTTATCTGTCATTCTTACCATTATGTCCACAAATTTCCACCCTGTTCCCACTCAAATGTAGTCTCACCTATTCTTGCTTTTCTGTTGACTCCCCATCCATGCAATTGTCATCCTGTCCTTAAGAATACTCTGAAGCTTCACAAATATTGCATCTACTTCTAAGACCAGGTATATTTTAGTCTTGTAAGAAGCTGCATGGGCTCCTTACCCATTCCCACTAAACCCAGAGACAGTCTGACTCCCAGGTGCCCTGAAATGCCCAGGACCACAGGAGAGGACACAACATCTGTCCAACTCCTGGAGTAACTGGTTCCCCCAGGATCCAGGGACATTGGAAACACCACTCAGCCAGGGTCATGGGTCCCTTCAAGTCTGAAATACTGCCCTGCACAGACCTTGGGTGCTGGATCTGCACCTAGTCCCACAACACCTAGAGGCAGCCCAACTGCTAGGTGCTCTGAAACCCCCAGGATCAGAGGAGAGGACACAAAATCTACCCCAATACCCAGAGTAACTTGATCCCTCAGGATCCAGGGATGTAGAAACCCCTTCTTAGCTAGTGGCATGGACACTTCAGTCTGAAACCAGACTGGAACAGACCTGGGGTGCTGACTCTGCTTCTGCTCTAAAACTCCCAGGAACAGAAGATAACAGAGGAACCTAAAGTTCCAGGAGATCAGTTACAAACCAGGAACACTGGATCTCTGACACACTCAAGATTACTGTTGCAGCCATAATATCTTCTCCAACACAAAAGATAACTAGGACCCTAACAAGAACCAGGGAAATACAAATTGCCACCCAGACACACAGTTCCTTCTAGCTTGCCCTAGTGCCTAGAGCAAACTCAGGGCTCTGGCTCGACACACACTTCTGCAAAACCCCCAAGAAAGCTTGACTCCCATGAGCTCTGAAACACCAAGGATCTCAGGATTACAGGATGACAGGACCACAGAATCACAGAATCATAGAGAGAGATGGATTCTAGCCAGTCCTGACACAGCAAGGATCACAGGATGAACAGGCTACAGTCAGTGACAGCAAGGGTAAATAACACTAGTGGTAACCAGATGGAAACAGGGAAGCACAAGAACTTAAGCAGCATGTACCAAGGCCACTTTGCACCTTCAGAACCCAGTTCTTCCATGACAGGATGTCCTGGATATGTCAACACAACAGAAAAACAAAATTCTGATTTAAAATCACATCTTATGATTAAAATAGAAGACTTTAAGAAAAAGATAAATAACTCCTTTAAAGAAATACAGAAGAACACAGATAAACAGGTAGAAGTTTCTAACGAGGAACCACAATAATCCCTTAAAGAATTACAAAAAAAAAAATCCAAACAGGTGAAGTAATTGAACATAACCATCCAGGATCAAAATGGAAATAGAAACAATAAAAAATCAGAAAGAGACATCACTGGGGAGAGAAAATGTTAGAAACATCAAAAGTCAGAGATGCAAAAATCACTAACAGAATACAAGAGAAAGAAGGGAGAATCTGAGATACAGAAAATACCACAGAAACCATTGAAACAGTAGTCACAGAAAATGCAAAATGCAAAAAGCTCTGAACCCAAAACATCCAGAAATGCAGGACATTCAGAACAACCAACTCAAGAAAAATAGGTGTAGAAGACAATGAAGATTCCCAACTTAAAGGGCCAGTAAGTATCTTCAATAAATTATAGAAAAATACTTTCCTAACCTAAAGAATGAGATGCCAAGGAACATACAAGAAGCCTACATAACTTCAAATAGATCGAAACAGAAAGGAAATTTCTCCTGTCACTTAATAGACAAAACACCAAATGCACAAAACAAAGTAAGAATATTAAAAGCAGTAAGGGAAAATGTTCAAGTAAGGTATAAGGCAGACATATCAGATTACACCAGAGTTCTCACCAGAGACTTTGAAAGCCAGAAGATACTGGGCAGGTATACAGACCCAAAGAGAACAAATGCCAGCCCAGTCTACTATATCCAGCAAAATTCTAAATTAGCATAGATGAAGAAACCAAAACAATCCATGACAAAACCAAATTTACACAATGTCTTTATACAAATACAGCCCTACAAAGTATAACAAGTGGAAAACACCTGGAGGGAAACTGCACCCTAGAAAAGGCAAGACAGTAATCTTCTTTCAAGAAACCCAAATAAGAGAGCTACACAAACATGATTCCTATTCTAACAACAAAAACCACAGGAAAAACAGTCACTATTCCTTAATATCTCTGAACATCAATAGACTCAATTCCACAGCAAAAAGACACAGATCAACTGACTGGATATTTAAAGAGGACCCAGAATTTTTGGTGCATATAGGAAACACACCTCAGTGACAAAGACAGTCACTACCTTAGAGTAAAAGGCTGGAAAACAATTTTCCAATCAAATGGTTCCAAGAAACAAGCTAGAGTGACCATTCTAATATCAAATAAAATTGACTTTCAACCAAAATAAGATAAGGAATGACACATAATACTCATCAAGGAAAAATCTACCAAAATGAACACTCAATTCTGAATGTCTATCCTCCAAATGCAAATGGACCCACATTCATAAAAGAAACTCTACTTAAGCTCAAAGGACACATTATACCTCACACAATAATAGTGGGACACTTCAACTCTCCTCTCTTGTCAATGGACATATCATAGAAAAGGAAAGTAAATAGAGACAGAATGAAACTAACAAAATTTATGAACCAAAAGATTTAACAGATATGTACAGAATATTTCATCCTAAAACAAGAGATTATACCTTCTTCTCAGCACCTCATAGTAACTTCTCCAACACAGACCATAAAATAGATCATAAAACAGGCCACAAGAGATACAAGAAGATTAAAACCATCCCGTGCAACCGATCAGATTACTGTGGACTAAGGATGGTCTTCAACAACAACAGAAATAACAGAAAGCCCACAAACACATGGAAGCTGAACAATGCTTTACCCAATGACACTTTGGTCAAGGAAGAAAGAAGGAATTAAAGACATTTTAGGATTTAATGAAAATGAAGGTACAACATATTGAAACTTATGGGACACGATGGAAGCTCTAGTGCGTCCAAAAAGAAATGGAAGGAGCATACATTAACATCTTGACAGCATACCTGAAAGCTCTAGAACAAACAGAAAAGGAAATACACCCAAGAGGACTAAGTTGCATGAAATAATCACACTCAGGGCTAAAATCAGTCAAATAGAATTAATAAGAACTATATCCAACAAAACCAGGAGCTGGTTCTTTGAGAAAATCAACCAGATACATCAACCCTTAGCCACACTAACCAGAGGGCACTGAGAGAGTATTCAAATTAACAAAATCAGAATTGAAAGGAGAGACATAATAACAGAAACTGTGGGACGTCAAAAAATCATCAGATCCTACTGTAATAGCTACTTCTCAACAAAACTGTAGAATCTGGATGAAATGGATAATTTTTTAGACAGATACCAAAGATAAATCAGGATCAGAAAAAGCATCCAGTTCCATAACTCCTAAAGAAATAAAAGCAGTAATTCACATTGTCCCAACCAAAATATGCCCAGCACCAGATGGTTTAGTGCAGAATTCTATCAGATCTTCAAAGAAGACCTAATACAAATACTCTTCAAACTATACCACAAAGTAGAAACAGAAGCAACACTACCTAGTTTGTTCTATGAAGCCACAATTATGATTATACCTAAACTTCACCAAGATCCAACAAAGAAAGTGAACAAAAGAATGTCAGCCTAATTTCCCTTATGAATATCAGTGCAAAAATACTCAATAAGATTTATTGCAAACCAAATCCAAGAACACATGAAAATGATCACACATCATGATCAAGTTGGCTTCATCCCAGGGATGCAGGGATGGTGCAATATATGGAAATCCATCCATATTATTGACTACATAAAGAAACAAGAAAGAAAGAAAGAAAGGAAGAAAGAAAGAAAGAGAGAGAGAGAAAGAAAGAAAGATAGACAGACAGAAAGAACAACACGTGATCATCCCAATAGATGCTGAGAAAGCCTTTGACAAGATCGAACACCCTTTCATGGTAAATGCCTTGGAATGATCAGCAATTCAAGGTCCATACCTAAGCGTAGTAAAGGAAATATACAGCAAACCAGTAGCCAACCTCAAAGTAAATGGAGAGAAACTTGAAGCAATGCCAGTACAATCAGGGACTAGAAAAGGCTACCCACTCTCTCCCTACCTATTGTTTATAGTGCTTGAATTCCAATCCAGAGCAATTAGACAACAAAATGAGATAAAATGGATACAATCTGGAAATGAAGAAGTCAAAATATCACTATTTGCAGATGATATGATAGTATACTTATGTGATCCCAAAAATCTAACCAACGAACCCTTGGAACTGACAAATAATTTCAACAAAGTTAATAAATTGATAAAACTAATGTTATCTACCTAACTTCTTGTACATATATACATTCATATCCAGGGTACAAAACTGAAACATGAATAAGAGAGCTAATGGAGACATGGTATCAATTCCTTAAAGGAGATGCTGTGGGACAAGTCTGTTACTGACTACAGTTCAAAATGTTTTACTCTTCAAAGGGGTGTTATTACTTGTAAGTAGAATCAGAGACTCCTGCATCCTATCATCTTCTGTTTCCACATCACTTACCTGACATGGACCAGCCTCAATTTGGGAGAGTGTCCTGGAGAAGATGTGTTTGTGAACTACATGAAAAAAATACTTGAAGAAGTCAGTGATGGGTACAAGCTGACAGCTCTGTGTTCTGCTTGAGCTTGCTTTCCAGAGAGCTGAGTGAACAGCTCAGCTCTTGCAGACCAAAATCAAGTGCTTTATTTACATATCAACTTAATCATTACTCATGTTCCCTTTTGATCATCCCACAAATTCACATTGTTATGACCTTAGCCAATTGATTCTGTGAAAGAAACAGCAAGTACATTTTGTTAACATACCAAATTAACACAGAGATTTGTCTGCCTTCCTTACCACAAATACTAAGGTCAGCTGTGTTGGATCCCATCCTGAGATTACCATTCCCACCACATCTAGATCTAAACTTGTTCTGTCCCAGGCTGAACTTGAACTAAGAAATATTCCTTCTTTTGTAAACACAAACAATAAACTTAGCTGGGTGGTACCTTGATCTGAGATCACTGTGACTTTATCTCTTTCTTTAATATCTGACTGACAAGCTGGATCATTAATGAAGGTGACCATGTTCTTTATGTCCTTGAAGCCAAAAAACAATTCATTTGCATTTTTTTTTTTTTTTTTTTTTTTTTTTTTTGAGTTGGGGACCAACCCAGGGCCTTGCACTCGCTAGGCAAGCGCTCTACCACTGAGCTAAATCCCCAACCCCTCATTTGCATTTTTATATTTTGCAATGCCAACAAATTACGTTTTCTTGAAATTATGTTTTCAGGTACTTTCCCATATGCCTAAGGGCTGTCACAGCATTACTGAGGAACACATTCTCACTTCTTGAACTTGTATTGTTTCTAACTGTAATGGAGTCATTAACCTTAAAAGGTAGAGCAGTACCTTAAGGAGGAATATTAAAATATGTACATTATTATACAAACTAGCCTTACTACCTAACACCATCAATGATCGTGAAGACCTATGTCCTGTTGGTTTTGCTCCAGGTGGGGACTATGCCATGCTGTCACTTCCACAGCCTTGCAGGACTTGATACCCACACATAAGTAATTCTTCTTAATTGAATGTGAATAATTTATCTGTGACAATCCATAGGATGATCATGTAACTCACTTGAACCACTAAACTTAATGATTTTACCTGTGATATTTTTCAGAGCTAATAGTAATTTCTCAGACATTTCATAAACACTTCTACTTTGTATAACTACAGAAAAATCCAGTTTTACATAACCAGGAAACACCCAATTGCCCATGCTTGTTCTCTCAATAGAGATAGAGAATGACTTCTCTATCTCTTCCCTTAAGTTACAGTAAACTGTACAGTAAAGTTCAGTAAACTTTTATCTGAATATTTTTCCCAGTATTCTGCATTGGCAAATATGGGTATCAAACTATCCTCACCAAATTACCAATATATTCATCTCCTTTTGTTCTTCATGCAGTGGCAACTCATTTTGTGTTATCAGTTCTAATTAGATAAATACTGAACACAAATTGTACATGTAACACACAAGGCTTCTTAAGCCATTGTACTATAGGACAAAGTGTATTAGTGAATGTCTTTGTGCTAAGGCAAATATGTGACCACAAGAATATAAGAAATGAAGAACTTTTATCCAGTTATAGACCACTATGGGAGGGAAGGCAAGGCAGCAGGATCATGAAAGAGCTGGTCGATCACATGACATCTGCTCAGAAAGCAGAAAAGGGTGAACCCTGGTACTCAACTGGTTTTCTGCTTTTGAATAAGTTCAGTACTCATAGAAAGTTCCACCCACAGTTAGCATGGGTCTTCCCAGTACAAATCCAAATGACTCTGGAAGTTGAAAGATGCACAGAATATTTGGGAGCAAAATACTCTGTGTCATACTGGTACTAGTTACTTTGTAAATTCATGATCACATCTCTGATATGAAAATATTTCTAGCACCCTGTCTGAAGTGAGAAGACTGAGTCCTGACACATTTAAATTTTGTATATGGAAAAATGGCAATGGGTGTACACTTGTCCTTAACCAATATAAGCAAAAATATTCCAGCAATCGGGGAAATACACGATAGAGAAGAGAACAAATAAATCTGATTAGCAATGATGGGGAATGAGAAAGTGCCTAGGAGGGTGGTCATTCCAAACATAGTATACTATAAGTATCTCAAAGACAGATTGAAGGGGCTTTTGGATGAAAGGTGAGGAGGAATATGGTTAGTTTCTTCAACTGGATGTGTTGTGAAACTTTCTTCACTAGAGGAGATATGGAACAGTTTTTGTTCATCCTAGGAGAGCATTGAGTTTATTTGGCTTACATACAGTGCTAGTATTGTTTCTATAGCTGTAATACACACTTTGAACCAAACAACTTGGAAAGGAAAGAATGAGTTTCATCCTATATGGCATTATCCATGATATCTGAAAGCCAAGGCAGGAAATCAAGGTCAGATCTTGAAGCAGAAACTTTGAAGAAGGCTGATTATTAGCTCTGTCCTTCTGCCTCATATTAATATAGCTTTCTTCTACACCCTACATCGATCTAAACAGATGTGCTATCCCCCATAGGGAGCTATGTCTACTTCAGACATATTTGAACAAGGTAATTTCTCAATTGAGATTCTCTTTTTAAATGTCAATGGGTTGTGTCAAATTGAGAAGAAATACAAATCAATACATATCACAGGTGAGAGGTAAATCAGATGAGTGTCAGCAATCAGAAAGTAGCTGCCCTGTTAAGCTTTCACCCAGCACAGATACTGTCATCCCCATAGCCACAAAAATGCATGGAAGTAATAATATATGGACATAAATATTTTTCTACTGTTCACCTACCTATGTTTTCTAGTCCTACCTATTTAAATACAATTATGGCTATTTTCCACACAAATGAGTGGCAATAGTGAAACTGTACTATCGTGGGGATCCAGTGACCCTCTTTAGCCCCCCTTCTTCTTTTTTTTTAAATCTTTATTAACCTTAGTATTTCTTATTTACATTTCGATTGTTATTCCTCTTCCCCGTTTCCAGGCCAACATCCTCCTAACACCTTCCCCTCCCCTTCTATATGGGCTTCCCCTCCCCATCCTCCCCCCATTACCGCCCTCTCCCCAACATTCACGTTCACTGGGTGTTCAGTCTTGGCAGGACCAAGGGCTTCCCCTTCCACTGGTGCTCTTACTAGTCTATTCATTGCTCTTGACTCTCCTTCTTAGAGAGAATGTTAACAGTCTATAGACCCAATAGTAATGCACTCTCAAAAAGAGGCATAGCTAATTTCTTGAAGATGGTGGATTTTCTAGGTGTGTGGCACCCTGTTCAAAATGGTGAAGAAATATACAAGTAGCAAAGTCATGAGGGCTTTTGCTCAGAAGCAAATGTACAAGCAATAGGGGATTCACTGCAAAGTACAGTAGCACAGTGAATATACATTGGTGACAAATAATTTTTTCATTCTTATACAGTCTTATTTACAGTAATAAATGGCCCCATTGATAAGTCATTTCCTTCTCCTCAATTGATATAATCAATACTGTCTTCCCAGGAAAACTTAGAGCCTTCTAGGTGATGTTTGATTATGTCAAATTGACTACAATGGTTATGACCCATGTCAGTCATGTACAGTCATAAGACTGCAAATAGGGAAGCCCAAAGAGTGAATCAGCATAAACTGTTTTCTCTATTATATGTGTAACTAATAGTCAAGGATAAATTGGTTCACTAGATCTGAGATAAGGTTTATGGTGTAATTAGCAAATAGGAAATTCCTAAAAGTTGCTATAGTAACTGTCACCAGTTGCTTTATTTCGAGTAGCTCAGTGAAGTTGAAATTTCACAGTGCTAAGTGCCTTGATGGTAAAGGTTACATAAATAGCTTATGTTGAATAGGGTTTTCTGTATCTATCATCTTTATATTGCCTGCCTCGATCTTGGTTCTTGCTTTGACAGCAAAATTTATAGGTGTCAGGGAAGAACTGTAGTGGAATAGGGTCATCATAGCTGCTAGCCTGAGAGACAGCTGAATTGTGGTGCAGGGGAAGTTGTTCATTTTTATCTTGCCTTCTTGGCACAATTTCTGGGTGCTACTATCTCCCGCCTAGAAAATCATGGCCTTATTGGTATTCTTATCTTTGTACTTCCCATCTGTCCTAAACTTTAGTTGTTTATGATACATCTAGTCACTGCTAAACGTCCCTGACCACCAAACTGTAGGAGTGCCCACAGTCCCACAATTCCCCTTTGACTTCACATGGCTGATTGGTTCTTATCTCCTTAAAGAATGATGAACCCCTCTTTTCCCTTGAGTCTGTCTCTTTTCTCCTAGGGACCCGGAATTGCTGCCAATTCCTTCTGCCAAGCAATTGGCCCATGGCATTCTTTACTGACAGATCAAAAACCAATTGGGGAACAGGATCTTAGTATCAGACCTGTCCCTACACACATCTAACTTTTCTGGAAATTTTGTCGTGACACTTTCGGTGATTGATTAATGGGTCCATCTTAAAGCACTATTTCAATGTATGAAGATGTCCACCACAGGTAATAATAGTGTACCTTCTACCTCACATTTACTTATTGACCCCATTAGTCTCAATGTGGAGATATTGGATGCAGATCATTTATGCTTAAAACCAGTTGCTTGATAAAGATAAATTAAGCAAAAATATAGAGAAATGTCAGAAGGTCACAAATATAACAGCTATACATAAAAGAAACAACCCTCAATATAGGCTTGTTCTTTGGAAACTTGACCCTCAATTCTACCTCTAGAAATGCATGTACATGGCTGTGGTCTAAACTATTTCCTCTGTGGTGTTTCGTTATGGCATCCTAGGAAGTATTGCATAAAATATTTACTACTTTGAATCAATAAACCAGCTAAAGGAGAGCTGACTTTAATAAGTAGTAAACTCATCAAGCTTGTTAAAAACTGTAGAAAAGAAAATTTTGTGACACACTTGAAGTATAGAGTTAGTGACAACTTTTCTGCTAATGCTTATTCACCAAGATTTTCCTTCAGTTAAGCTTCAACCCCACAAGAGGAGACAAGCCTGATTTACAATTTGCCCAAGGCCAATCCCCATATGAAAGTATATGCCTCTAAGTGACATCTCAAGGGGACAGTGCTGGTTCATAACCACCTTTAAGTTTACTGTACTTCTTTCAATGAAAATATTATTCTGCTTTGTTGGCAAGATAACCCCATACATATTTGGAAAGAACTTTAGTGTGCTTAAGAAAGAGTTCTGGCATGTATTTGCTGTAAATTTCCTAGTTGCCCAAGTAGCTAGACTTGGAGACTCCTATCTCTACTCAAATTGCTCACAGTGTAACCTGGGACTGGAAGAGGCTTAAGAATGAGAGCATATGTGGAATAATAAGCCTGAGATGTACATAAATGTATAAAAATTTTTATCATGTCTGATCCTTCATGAGCATCAGCCAGAACTAGACCCATATTATATGAAAGAAGCATTTTTGTTTAGTCTTTTCTAAGTGTGAAGTTATTTTTTTCCTAGGGAAGACACAGTATTCTTATATTTTTGGTTGTGAGCCTAGCCTTTAACGGCTGAGCCATCTCTCCAGCCCCACAGTATTCTTATAACCCGAGTAACCCAGCACTGTGAGGACAACTTAATTTCCAACCCTATTACTATGCGCTTGGTGAAATACACTCTGCCTCTGAATTGCAACTCATTGTTCCATTATTCATCTGGTCTTCCATGGAATGGAATCCTAGGTTTGCTCTTAGTATTGACAAAATGATTTGATCTTTGTTTACATAAAGGTACATGTCCCACCTACTGGTTGTTCCTTTCTTAACTGGTTGATATTATACTAAAAGTGCTATGAATTGTATTCTACCAGCTATTGTATAGAACCTTTTCTTATGGTCATAACAAGAGGCTGTACTGGACAGCATACCAAATAGCCATGAAATCTCGAATGGAACCATACAGGGGAATCCAAATCTATAACGATGGCATTAGAGTTATCGATACTCCCTAGTTGATGGATAACATTAGTTGATATCTTCACCTGAGTTTGCAGTTCTTATTTCGCTAACTGCATCCTCAGCTACAAATAATGTTTGGAGATTTAAAGAGAACAGATGGATAGTTTAAGGTTGGGTTATGTGGCTGCTTCCATGAGGTCAACATACATGATACAATGTGATTTTGCAGTGATGCAGTTGTCATTCGGTCAGCTATGTCCCTATAAGTAATCTTTTATAATCTTTAAACAAGTCTGATGAACTCATTGGTCTCACCATGTTGGATTTTAGTAAAATTATGCATTACTCTCATTGCTGGCTACATAGCATCGATAGGAGTTTGGTTTTCCCTAGGAACCTAAAAAAAATGTCAGTTTCTGCTGTGCCTAAGATAGTCCCTTACTCTTTTTCATGAGTACTCAGAAGATCTCATTTTGTAGTTGTCGGTAGAAGTCACTGGGTCACCTATTTGCATGTGGGAAAGAGGAAAAGGCTAAGTATCACTATCTATAACTGATTCAAGTAAGACAGAAGTCATGTGCTCATGTAGACAGATACTCTGAGAACATGTACACCTGAATGTTGAGTATTCAGGTATAAAACATTTTCAGATGATGACTTTTTAAACACAAATGTATCCAACTTGTAAACTCCTGTACAGAGGCTTTCAACAGATAAATATGCAATTTTTCTATGGCAGCAGCCATTGAAATTTCTGAACAACTGCTTATGGATGATATAGAACCTCAAGAAAGAGGAAAACCTCAGGAAAAAGAGCAAAGACTCATTTCAAACTATAACTACCTGAATTTGTTAAGATGGATGAAGCAAAGAGGTGCAGGCTGACAGGAACCAGATGTATATCCCTCCTGAGAGACACTGCCAGAATATGGCAAATACATAGGTGAATGCCAGCAACGAACCACTGAACTGAGAAAGGGACCCCTATTGAAGGAATCAGAGAAAGGACTGAAAGAGCTGACAGTGTTTGAGATCCCATATGAACAGCAATGCCAACCAACTAGAGTTTCCAGGGACTAAGCCACTACCCAAAAACTATACATGGACTGACCATGGCCTCCAAATTCATAGGTAGCAATGAATAGTCTAATAGGGGCACCAGTGGAAGGCAAAGCCCTTGGCCCTGCCAAGGCTGGACCCCAGTGAACGGGATTGTTGGGGGTAGTATGGTAATGGGGGGAGGATGAGGAGGGGAACACCCACATAGAAGGGGAGAGGGAGGGGTTAGGGGGACATTGGCCTGGAAACGTGGAAAGGGAATAACAATTGAAATGTAAATAAGAAATACCCAATTTTAAAAAGATGGAAAAAATGCTAGGAGGACAGCAACAGCCTTAAAGACAAGTAAAAGGCATGACACTCAGAAGGGGCTAAAGAAAGGATTTTCACATATGCGGAATATGTGGAATTTGCACAGATTGATAAACACAGATGATAAACTGCTTTTCGTCCCGTTAGCTACATGAGATACTCTCTCTCTCAGAGGGATAATAGCTGACTTATTACCCTGTGTAAATTGGTGATAGGGTTTTAGGGGATCCGGGGGCAAGTTGTTAATTATAGCAGTTACACTAGCCTGATGCAAAATGTTAAAAGTTGATTTTTTTAGAACTTCGGCCAGAAGCCAATGGCTACTAATGAGGAAAAGTCAGAAGCAGCAGTTAACAAAGCTCATAACCATCAATTCAAGTCAAATGCTCCATTTAGAAAAAAAATCAGGAAAGTTTTGTTCCTGTTTGTTTCTATACACCATTAATATATTTCAATACAGTTTTCATTTATATATGGTGGAAAAATATGGATCATTGAATAGAATTTAAAATCACTGACAAGGCATCGTTTAGGGCTCAAAGACCCATATAAAGCTGGGTTATCACCTCCATCTACATCTTCATCAAAACACATTCTACTCGTGCAAGAGGTATGCTCTGTGATCAAGGCAGGCAAAGATACTGATTTTTACAAATTGCATGTTCTATTAGTGAAAATAACTATAAAAATAATTTAGCAAGTTATTAAAATCATAAGCAATTTAAATACTGTGCGACAAAAGAGAAATATTCTGTAAATGATGGACTCGATTTTTTAGCAACTGACTCAGACTGGAGATCCAAGACAGTTTTTTCAAAACGATGATATTGTGGTAACATCTGTCAATGAAAATAATAAAATCAAAAGTGGTGTTAGAAAAAGTAGAAAAATAGAGGGAACAGGCCAAGAAAAAACTCAGATCCAAGCACATCCCATTAGAGGAGCCTGGGGAGAGGCTAAGGACATTTTGGGCACTCATGAGTGTTCTCGATACCATTCTCAGGTGGACTGAGATGGTAAAAACCTGATCATAGAGTGTTGAGATCAGGGATCCCTCTCAGAAAATAAGATACCTTCTATAGTTCCAGAAGAAACTGGGATCTGGTGTTCAGGCTTAATATTGATTGTCAAACTCAAAGTATACAAATCCTCTATGGAAAAAATGTCTCTGTTCACTCAGTATTTCTTTGAAGATGCCCTAGGTCTTTTTGTCACTCATTATTCATTCAATTCTAAAATTTTGTTCATTAAAGACCAACACTTTTTCTTTCTCTCTCTCTCTCTCTCTCTCTCTCTCTCTCTCTCTTTCTCCATATATATACATATACATATATACATATATATATATGTATGTGTGTGTGTGTGTGTGTGTGTGTGTGTGTGTGTGTGTGTACTGAGTAAAGATCTCCTGCTCTCAGTGAATTAAGAGTTAACAAATCACATTATTAAGTATGACATTTTGGTGAAAGAATAGTATGCTTGTAATTTTCATTTCCCTTAGTTAATTCACCTGATTTCACCAGTGGCAGATTGCACCTATTAAAAGAGTCATTGTTGCATGTCTACTCAGTATGTACTGATTATTTCTTGATATTATTTTCTAAGCAGTAAGTATAGCCAGTATTCACATGACATTTAGACCATAAGACACATTTTATGTAATTTAAAGATGTGTATACGCTATATACAAATATCGCTCTTCAGATTCAATGACCTTGTAGATGTACAAGAGCTAACTCCCCCCAGAGAATCCAACAAACTACCATTTATACCACATGTGCCAAAGCTTCTTACGGATCAGGTAATTTTTTGAATCTGGCCTCCTTTTTACTCCAAAAACTGCTTAGAATGTCCATTCCTTTACAGAATTTGTCTTCAAGATTTGTTTTTCTTGTATTCAGATTTATCTTCCCATTGTCTTACCAACTCCGAATTTGTGAGCTCTGTTTTGAAAGAACCACAACTATGTGACTTAGGAGGAGGGCCGTAACACATTTACTACCTTGATACTTTAGAACTATATGGACTTCTGAAAACTATATAAAACTCAAATAAAATAGTTATTTGGTGTCTTGGTTAGCTTTAGTGGTCAACTTGATATGATATAGGATCACTTGAATAAAAGATTTTCAGTTGATGTATTCTCTAGAGCAAACTTTGGTGTGTCTGGAGGAAACTATGTTAATTTTTTATTGTATAAGAGAGTTCAGACTACTCTGGGTGACTTAATCACTAGAGAGGTCTTACATAAGAAAGTGTGTTAAATATAAACTACCCTGTAAGACATCCATGAAGAAGCATATTCCTGGTTCCCACTGTACTTGTTTGTCTGCAAAGTGAGTTATTTATTGATAGGTAATGCTGTGCAGAATAGCAAGTAGGTCTGGCTTCAAGTTCCTCCCTTGATGTTCCCTCATTGCTGCATTACAATCTAGGATTATAAGATAAAACAAACCTTCTGGCTCCTTTTGCCCAAAGTAGTTAAAGGCATAAAAAAAAAAGAACACTTGAGTTTTATTGCTGCATCTTTTCCCCCCTCTCTCTTTCTTTCTTGTCAGTCATTCATTCTCACCCTATTATCTGCCTCCCTGGAAGAAAGATCATTCACATGGAGGCAAGCTAACTGTTTTAGTCCCTTTCTATTGCTATTAAGAAATATTATAGCCAAAGCAGCTTATGGGGGAAAAATTTAACCCCATAGGGATAGAGTCCAGAATAGTGGGGAAAGCATGACTGCTGGGGCCCCTTCATCACATTACATCAGGAAATGAGACTCAGCACTAAAACATAAGATCCCACCTTCAGTGAGATCCTTCCTCCAAAAAGTCTCTATCTTCCCTAATAAGATTACCAAGAGTTAAACACAGACTGTATGGATCTTTTCACATTCAAACAATAACACTATCTATAAACCATCATGCCATAATAGCCTAATTTAGTGCTTGGGACAGAGAAGCTTCCTTTTCTCCTCCAGGGTTTCTATAAAAGCCAGAACTATGTTGGCTGGACAGATCTCAGCCACATAAACACTTGAGCAACATGATGAATTGCCAGCTCTACATAGGCATCGTGGATATCAGATATTGTACAGGATCTTTGGGGAGCGCAGTGGTGCCATAACCAGAGAGAGAATGATAATGCAGCATGTCTGTTTTCTGGACTAGGGCCTTCCTGCTCACTCTCACCTCATTGGTTTTAGAAATGGCATCTTGTCAAAGCCTCTTTTTCTAATGGTGGTGGAAATGAAGAAGCCTCTTTCAAGTGGTCTGGCTGCCATTGAACAAAGAAAAACAAAACAACACAAAGAAAATCCATCCTAAATTATGAAACATGAATAATGAGCTTTTGGGGGTTGTTGTGGTATGGTGGCGGTGGTGGTGATGTGTGTGTGTGTGTGTGTTTGTGTGTTTGTGTGTGTGTGTGTTTGTGCGTGTGTGTGTGCATGTGCGTGTGTGTGTGTGTGTGTGTGTGTGTGTGTGTGTGTGTGTGTGTGTGTTTAGAGGCTAGAAGATGAATACCTGAGACCATGTTTCACAAAGTTGAGAAATCGATAATTTCCCAGGATCTACTTCTATTTCTCTATTTTCTTAGCCTGGCACCTGCATGAAACAGAAGATGGAGAGAGGGAAAATCAAAAGGAGAGTTAGAATAAAAGGGGAGGTGAGCATGAATACACCTTTGGAAATACCACTAGAAAACTAATCAATTTTGGGATTTTAAACTATCCTCAATGGCCACAAAATTCCCCTATTTTCATGTATTATCAGAGAAGGGATTAAAGGTCCAATGTAGGAGCCTTATGGGATAATACCATACTCAGTCCACAGCAAAGCATTATACACTTAAATCATCCTCTTTTAATATATAAGAATTGGTGTTGTTTTATTGAAGGTGAGAATCTGTCTACAGATTCCCAGATGAGATTTCAAATATTCCAGAAATAGTATATTATATATTACTTCCAGTATTGAACTGGACGAGAGAGTTGGGGAGGGTCAAAGCCTGATTGCTTCTGGGTCATGTGTCAAGGTCTAGTGCATTGGGTGCCCTGGGTACAGTTGCAAATAACCTGGACACAGAGGATGCAGAGCAATGGCAGAAGCAACTGCACACAGTTGCAAGCTTTATTAATCCTTATATAGTCTTCAATATGTCTTAACTCAGTTTCCCTTTTGGCAAGATATCATAAGATTGTTATTCCCATGATACCAGGAACAACTGAGGCAAGACTAAGCAAAGAAATAAGGCTAAGGATGGACTTCTCAAAATATTTGTATAACAATTCACCCCTCTTCTTATTATCATAATGTACTCACCATAACCAAGAGAGCATGAGAGCTGCTTCCAAAGAAACAGGACATAGCAGAACATAGTTTAAGTTAAAGTGAGAAAAGCATTTTCTTCTCAAGGGCGGTATTCTAGTCCCTACTTGCACCTGTCACCGGTCTTTACTTGACCCTGCCTGGGAACTGCATCTCTATGTCTCCTGTCATGAAATTCCTGTTTCCTGATGAGTCATGTAAACAGCATCCAGGGTCTTCTGCATTGGACACCAGGACTTTTCTTACACAGGCTCTGCCCTTGGTTTCTTTCACATGGTAATCTCACTGCCATTCTTACACAAGCCTTCTGCCCAGCATTGCATTGCTTCTACTTTTAGTTTTTTAAATTGAACTTGAAATATGCAGTCTCATTGGTAATGGTTTTTACTTTGGGCTGTTGCCTGCCTATTTTTGTTTCAAGTTGTTATAATGCAAGTTTCTGATCATTCTGGGAAGAATGGCCATGGCATTGTGCTGCCAGAAACTGACTTTGCAATCATTCAGGATTGTTTTTCAGGCTGCAAAGGCAAAGACCAAATAAAAAAGCTTAGTGTGTGATGAAAAGCAGTAAACATTCAGATGTTTTTGCTCCAGTCTTTAGCAAGGAATTGGGAACAATGGAGAGAAAAAAAAAAAGGAGGCAGATGATATGGTACTTGGTGCTTCTGTCCCTCTATAACATTGGAGTCTCCTATGTAATGTAACTCTCAGCATAAAAATCATTGCTAAGCAATCAAGCAATTTGTGTGAAGTTTACAGTTAGGAAAACTACTGTGAGAATATTCAGGTCCAGAAAGGATAATGACACCACTAACAGTACACAGTTCTTCAGCAAGCCATGATACAAGCCAATTCATTACAAGGGAGAAGGATAGGCCATCCTGAATTTCTCTGTCATGAATGAAGTGTCTTAGTGAACCAGTTGACTGGTGTTTGTGTGTGTGTGTGTGTGTGTGTGTGTGTGTGTGTGTGTGTGTGTGTTTGATTGTTTGTTGTGTATGTGAATGGCATGTTTGTAATATATGATTATATAGTACATGTATGTGAGTGCATTGATATACAAGCCCACATGGATGCAGACAAATGCTAAAACAAAATATCTCATGCCTTTCTCTGTGACTCTTCATTTTTCACTGAACTAGAAGTTTACTACTTTGTCTCACCCAGTTGAACAGTGACCTCTCAGGGTTTACTTGTTCCTGTCCCCCGATTCTGGGAATACAAGCACCCACATCTGTGCTCAGACTTTTAAAACTCAAGTGCCCAAGCTTACAGACCTAGCACTCTTACTCACTTAGTAGCCTTCTAGTACAGAAAAGATTTTTAAAAAAAATCATACTTAGTTGCATATGGACAAATGTTATTTGCTGTGTGCTATACCAGAGATACCAGTCTTCACCACTTATCCATAGCACCAACCATGTCCCAGTACCCTCCACTAGGCTCTGTACTAATTTCTTTTAGGTTTTTAAAAAATTATTCATTAAATTTTAAAAAGGGTCTTACGTATATCATGCTACCTTTGAATTCATGGAACTTTTGATATTCCTGCATCCAGCTTCATGAGCTAGAGAGATAGTTGTGTACCATCAGACTCCTTTTATAACAGTGGGAATTGAACCCAAGGCTTTGGCTTTGTGAATGCCAATTAATCTACTGACTGAGCCATATCTTTAACTCAACAATTACTTTATTTTGACTCTAATTGGCATATTATATATATATATATATATATATATATATATATATATATATATGAAAGAAAAAAGGAAGGAAGGACAGAGGACAGAAGTAAGACAGAAAAACATAAAAACACAAAAGTAACATAAAAAAAACAAGGCTCATGTACTTCAGGATGCAAACTTTCTATGTGACTAATGATGACATTCAACTCCTGACCCTCCTTCTTCCATGTCCAGAGGACAAGGATAATAGGTATTTCTACCACACCCAGTATATGAAGTACTAGGCATCAAACTTGAATGACATGCATACAAACCAAGCAGTGTGCTGGACAAGATTCACTGTCAGTTCTCTCTAAGATTTCATTTTTAAATTTATTTTTGTTTAGTTTTCATGTTTGGATGTATTTTTAGGGTGACATGAATGTGTATATATGTGTATATACGTGCATACAAGTACATACTATGGGTTGACCCAAGAAAGTTAGTCTGGCAAATTGGTTCTCTATCATTTTTATGTGAGTTCAGAGGATTGAACTAGGGTTTCCAGACTCACCAAACTAGCACTTATTCACTGAATCATATCATCCTCCTGCTACCCTGATTTTAACACAATTATTATCTGTCCACTTAACAGCTGGAATTTATTCAGTTTCCATCACCTTTGGCACATATAATCAATCCCTATGCTGCAGATTCACATCAAACCGGATTTGTTGAGACTTTTATTGACAACTTTATTTAACAAGTTGAACTATTGAAAGCTGAAACAAAATTCATCGAAAAGTAAAGCTTAGAAAATTTAACTCATTATATAATTGAGCTTAAGGAGTTACCAGAAGAAGAAAATCATCATCAGTCTTTCTGAGTTATGAAAAATGAAGCTAAGCTGAATTGAGGCTGGAAATGCTACTCCTTGACATGCAGTTGGTTTTTTTTAAATGAAGTATTAGCTGCTTTATTGCACTGGGGATTAAAAAGTAAACACACCTGTGTATAAATATAAAATTGGCACATGAAAGTATGGGTAACTCTCACATAGATTTGAAAAACTGGCTTTATGAAAGAAAAACAAGAATCAGTCTGGGCAGACTAATCAGCTAAGGTCCTGATGACCACCTGCAAGAGCTAAGCTTTTTGGATTTGTTGAGCTGGGTCTCTGTTCACAGAGTATGAGCATAACTGATGAAGGTTGGTGATGCTGAATAAATTGGATTTATTCTGTACAGAGTCTAGCATGTGCAACAGATACTCAGTAGGCATGGATTAGTTACTTCAGGGGAAATGTTGACTGAAGAGTTGGAGCAGGAGTCAGAGGCTGCCTGATGATAAAAGACATCTGTCATGTCAACATTAGCTGAGAGTATAAGAAGTTACCTCTATGTTCAGATTTGAATATTACATGGGCCATTAAAGCAGGATGGGAAATATTTCTAGTTTTCCAAGTTAAAAGATTCTGAGAGAAACTGTGAATAAATTTGTCAAGTGATAACTGAAAACTTCTATGATCCACAGTGGAGTTTCCTAAAGTAAGCTGCTGTGCCTCCCCAGTCCCCCAATGTCTAAATACTCTGTAACCTAATACACATTTTATCTGTATCATGTTGGCCTGCTTCTCCCAAGCCAGGATCCCACTGGGAAAACCAGCTATAAGAAGACAAGAGGAGCAGTGGTGAGAGTCAAATGAGCAACCATATCTCAAGGAAGGGCTCTGTTCTATTCCACAAATGAATCTAATGCTCCTGGGACAAAAATCTTTAAGCAGAAGACAATGAAAATATTCCTTGTATTAATCTCTCTCTCTCTCTCTCTCTCTCTCTCTCTCTCTCTCTGTTTCTTCGTGTGTGTGTGTGTGTGTGTGTGTGTGTGTGTATGTCTGTCTGTGTGTATGTCTGTGTGTCAGTGTGACATTCATGCCAAAGTATGCGTATGAAATGAAGGTTGGAAGACAATTCATGAATTGATTCTGTCTTTCCACCATGTGATCCCATGATAAAATGCTGTCAGACATATACCATAATAACTATTACCTTCTGAGTGACCTTTTGGACCCCCCAATACATTTTTTAGACAGGATCTCTTCTTGACCACAAAGTACATCAATTAAACTAAAACAGGTATCCAGCGAGCTTTTGCTAATCTCCTCTCTCCATCCCTAATGCTGAGACTTCAGGCCATACAGCTCAGCTAGAATGTGGCACAAGGGATTTGAACTGAGATACTTTTGTTTTCCTAGGGGGTGCACACACTCACTAAGATATCTTTTTAGTAAAAAAATCATGTGTTTGTGTTTCCTTTACAAGGAAAATGGAGGGCTAGTATCACATAGTGTGTCTGTTTCAGTCAGTCTTTATTTGCAAAGGATTTGAATCACTTTCAAATTATTATGAAAATAATAATAATAATAATAATAATAATAATAATAATAATCATCATTATTATATGGTTGGGTAACTATGAATCTCTCTTCCCACCATCAGAAGTAATGTTCATTTATAAACTATTTCTCAGACCCTTGTGTTGGTGTTATATAAGAAAATAAAAGATGCATGTTGAGTAAGTGATCATGTATGTAGTGCTTGTATTCACACACAAGCATGTATATCTGTGCTTGTATATGATTTTGTAATTGTTTATCCCTAGATCAGGAAGAAGGGTGAAATAAGTGGCTATGCCCTATTGACAGTATTTGCCTTACAAAAGCTTTTCAATTTTATGAGGTGCCATTTGTCAGTTTTTGATCTTAGAGCATAAGCCATTGGAGTTTTGTTCAGGAAATTTTCCTCTGTATCCATGTGTTAAAGGCTCTTTACCACTTTCTCTTCTATTAGTTTCTTTGTATCTGGTTTTATGTGCAAGTCCTTGATTCACCTGGACTTGAGCTTTGTACAAGGAGATAAGAATGTATCTACTTGCATTCTGTTATATGCTGACCTCCACTTGATCCAGCACCATTTGTGGAAAATGCTATTTTTCCCACTGGGAAATGCTATCTCTGCCAGAGCCTTGCTGATACAGATTAAGATATTTGCAGGTAAACATCAGACTGAGCATGGGGACCCCAATAGAGGAGTTAGAGCAAGGAATGAATTGCCAGAAGGGTTTTGAAACCCCATATGAAGGAACCAAACCCAGACATTATTGTGGCTGCAGGAAGTACTTGCTGACAGGAACCTGATATAGCTGTCTCCTGAGAGGTTCTCCCAGAGTCTGACAATTACAGAGGGGGATGCTTGCAGTCAACTATTTGACTGAACACATAGTCCCCAATGGAAAAGTTAGTGAAAGGACTGAAGTAGCTAAAGGGGCTTGCAACCTCATAGGAAGAACAACAGGATCAACAACGAATCCCATCAGAGCACCCAGGAACTAAGCAACTAACCAAAGTGTACACATGGAGGAACCCATGGTTCCAGCATCATAGGTAGCAGAGAATGGACATTTCAGACATCAGTTGGAGGAGAGGCCCTTGGTTCATGGAAGACTTGATGCCCCAGTGTAGAGTAATGTCTTCAATGGGAGGCAGGCATGGGTGGGTGTGTCTGGGAGTACCCTCATAGAAGCATGGGGAGGAAGGATAGGATGCAGGTTTAAAGAAAGGAAACTGGGAAAAGGGATAACATTTGAAATGTAAATAAATAAAATATCTAATAAAAATCATAGAGGAAGGAAAAATTTATATAGTAAATCCTAAACTGTTTGCACAAGACTGAAAATAAAAATAATTACTGTGGAAAAATAAAAAAATATGGCTATGCCCACTGAGAGAAAAAAAAACACATATATGTGCTAGGTATAGACAGTGGGTAAAGTTACTCTTTCCTATTAATAATCACTTTTAACTCTCTATTCCTTCTGAAGGAAAAATCAGTACTGGCTAGAACCAAAATTTTTCATGAAAGTTTCATTCCCTTCCTTATTCCACACTCTCCTTTACTGAACAGATTACTCCTTTAAAGAGTCCTTGGAGGGAATGAGAAAAGAAGAATGGCTTCATCAATTTCCCTAATGGCTCCTTCAGAAAGCATTTGTTAAAAGAACTTTTTATATTTAGATCTTTCAAACAATGATCCTATTAGGAGGTTGGCAAGTATCTCTTGGGATTTAGGGAAACTTTCATTAAGAAAGATTGGGAATGATTTTAAGGTCACTGTAAATTGTCTTCAAAGAGCTTGACCTCAGAGCTACAAAGTAGCAGGCTGTCTCACTCAGCATTTAACCACACTGGTAGTCAGTTCTCCAGCTTGGTAGTTTTAATAAAAATGGCCTTATATACTCACGTGTTTGAATGTTTAGTCCCTACTTGGCAGAACTGATGAATTTAGGAGATGTGTCTTTGTTGGCCTATGTGTATCCTTGGAGGACACATGTCATCAGGGAGGGCTTTGAAGCAGAGTGAGGTATTTAGGTTGTAAAAGAATTCATTGGGGTCCCTGCATGCATGGACTCATCCTTCGATACTATACACAAGTTTCCAGCACATACTTTCTTTTGTATATTGTATAGGGCATGCTGTCTCTTCACACTGGAGGAAAGAATCTTCTCTGACTGAGACTGGCTTATGTTAGAGTACTTATAATGATAATCCTGGATGCAAGAGTGGATGACTGTGAACTCTCGAGACAATCCTGGTAGAAGAATGCAGATCGATCCATGCTTATCATCCTGTACAAAGCTTAAGTCCAAGTGGATCAAGGACCTCCACATCAAACCACATACACTCAAACTAATAGAAGAAAAAGTGGGGAAGCATCTCGAACACATGGGCACTGGAGAAAGTTTCCTGAACAAAAGACCAATAGCTTATGCTCTAAGATCAAGAATCAACAAATGGGATCTCATAAAACTGTAAAGCTTCTGTAAGGCAAAGGACACTGTTGCTACGACAAAACGGCAGCCAACAGATTGGGAAAAGATCTTTACCAATCCTACAACTGATAGAGGGCTTATATCCAAAATATTCAAAGAACTCAAGAAGTTAGACTGCAGGGAGACAAATAACCCTATTTAAAAAATGGGGTTCAGAGCTAAACAATGAATTCACAGCTGAGTAATGCCAAATGCCTGAGAAACACCTAAAGAAATGTTCAACATCTTTAGTCATAAGGGAAATGCAAATCAAAACAACCCTAAGATTTCACCTCACACCAGTGAGAATGGCTAAAATCAAAACACAGGTGACAGCAAATGCTGGTGAGGATGTGGAGAAATAGGAACACTCCTCCATTGTTGGTGGGATTGCAGACTGGTACAACCATTCTGGAAATCAGTCTGGAGGTTCCTCAGAAAATTGGACATTGAACTACCTGAAGACCCAGCTATACCTCTCTTGGGCATATACCCAAAAGGTGCCCCAACATATAACAAAGATACATCTTCCACTTTGTTCATAGCAACCTTATTTATAATAGCCAGAAGCAGGAAAGAACCCAGATGCCCTTCAACAGAGGAATGGATACAAAAAATGTGGTGCATCTACACAATGGAATATTACTCAGCTATCAAAAACAACGACTTTATGAAATTCGTAGGCAAATGGTTGGAACTGGAAAATATCATTCTGAGTGTGGTAACCCAATCACAGAAAAACACACATGGTATGCACTCATTGATAAGTGGCTATTAGCCCAAATGCTTGAATTTCCCTAGATGAATAGAACACATGAAACTCAAGAAGGATGACCAAAATGAGAATGCTTCACTCCTTCCTTAAAAGGGGAACAAGAATACGCTTGGCAGGGAATAGGGAGGCAAAGTTTAGAACAGAGGCAGAAGGAACACCCATTCAGAGCCTGCCCCACAATTGCCGCGTACATATACAGCCACCCAATTAGATAAGATGGATGAGTCAAAGAAGTGCAGGCCGGCAGGAACCCGATGTAGATCTCTCCTGAGAGACACACCCAGAATACAGTAGATACATAGGCGAATGCCAGCAGCAAACCACTGAACTTAGAACAGGACCCCCGTTGAAGGAATCAGAGAAAGGACTGGAAGAGCTTGAAGGGGTTTGAGACCCCATGTGAACAACAATGCCAACCATCCAGAGCTTCCAGGGACTAAGCCACTACCCAAAGACTATACATGGACTGACCCTGGGCTCCAACTTCATAGGTAGCAATGAATAGCCTAGTAAGAGCACCAGTGGAAGGGGAAGCCCTTGGTCCTGCCAAGACTGAACCCCCAGTGAAGGTGATTTTTGGGGGGAGGGTGGTAATGGGGGGAGGATAGGGAGGGGAACACACATATAGAAGGGGAGGAGGGACTAGGGGGGGTGTTGGCCTGGAAACCGGTAAGGGGAATAACAATCAAAATGTAAATAAGAAATACTCAAGTTAATAAAGATGGGAAAAAAAAATACAATCCTGCTCCACAGTTATTTCTTCAGCATGTGTTAGAGGGTCAGAGTTTAGAATACAGGAGTCTATTCTATATTTTCACCATGTGGGTTCCAGAAATTGAAAGCAAACCATCAGTTCTGGCAGCAAACACGTTAACCCAATGAATCAGCCATCTTGCTTGTTTTTCTTTTTTTTTCTTTGCTGTTTTTTGTTCATTTTTATTTATTTTTATTTATTTACATATCAATAGTTGACCTTACTCCCACAATCCCTTCCTTCAGCACACCCTACCATCCCCTCTCGTTCACCCTGGCTTTCCCCTGACCCTGGCACATAGTGTCTCTGTGTCTAGCCTCATCCTCTGCAACTTAGGCTATAGAAAACAGCCCAGCTAGGAGAACACATTTCATAGACAAGCCTCATATTTAGAGACCACCCACACTCCAATTGTTTAGGACCCATCTGAAGACTAGGCTATACATCTGCTACATATATACAGGGAACCCTTCTTTTTTTGATTCTTGGGTCTATGGAGTATAACGTGGATATACTGTATTTTATGGCAAATCTTCACTTATAAGTGAGTACATAGGATACATGTCCTTTGGGTCTGGGATATCTTACTCAAGATTATATTCTCAAGTTCTATCCATTTGCCTGCAAATTTCATGCCATTTTTTTTATGTATGAATAGTATTCCATTGTGTAGATATGCCATTCATCATTTGAGGAACATCTAGTTTGTGGCAAATTTCTGGATATTAGAAATAAAGCTGATATCAACATAGTTCAGCAAGTGACCCTGTGGTACAGTAGGACATCTTTTTGGTATATGCACCTAAATCATATAGCTGGGTTTTGAGGTAGAATAGTTCAGGATTGCTTAAGCTACCCTAGATTTTATTTTCTTCTTTCTTTGTTTCTTTTTTTCTTTGTTTCTTTCTTTCTTTCTTGGCTTTCTTCCTCCCTTCCTTCCTTCCTTCTTTCTTTTTTCTTTTTTGTACAAAATTGAGAATTGCTCTGTCAATTAAAAATTTTGTTGACGTTCTCAAAGTAAAGAAATACAAAAATACTAGAGACGAAAAATCTATTTTGGAAAGTCTACAGAAATCATCCAGGGTTTAAGCATACTTGTTGCTCTTCCAGGGAACTTGATATCAATTATAGCAGTCATATTGTGCTGTGAATAGTCACCTCTAACTTTAACCCTGGGCACTCAATGCCCTCTTCTCAACTGTGAAAGCAACCATAGACTTAGATTTTGTTTTTTGAAAAATACTCAAAAAAAGTGGACAAACTTTAAAATGTGGTATTTCTTGACTTCAAACCTTTCTACAAGGCCAGAGTAATAACTCAGTATGGTGCAAGCATGCAGTAGACATATAGAAAAGAGTGATTGAACTGAATGTATATAAATAAATTCACAAACTTATGTACAACTGTTATTAGAATGAATAGGTAATCATTTTTGATGTTTGGATGCATTCTTTTTTTTTCTTTATTAACTTGAGTATTTCTTATTTACATTTCGATTGTTATTCCCTTTCCCAGTTTCTGGGCCAACTGGATGCATTCTTCTTGACCGCAATTTACCTTAATATCAATTCTTTCTATCAATTATCTGTAATAGAGGTAAAACTAATCTTGACTTAGTTATATTTTTAAATTAATATTTGAGAAATAGTAAAAAAAATTCCAGTATACAAAGTCTTCATCAGTATCAGGTTTTATGTAGTGGTTTCTAATTATGGTGTATAACTTTGGAAATAAAATATATGTGATCCATCAAAAAATTGTGTTGAAATTTTTATGGGAATTTTATTGAATCTGTAAATTGATTTAGGTAAAATGGCCATTTTTACTATGTTAATTCTCATAATCCACGAGTATGGGAGATATGTTTTGTTTCTTCCTCGATGTCTTTTTTCAGCAACTTGAGTTTCTCATTATATCAGACTTTCACTTGTCTTCTTAGAGTTAAATCAAGATGTTTTATATTATCTATGGCTATTGTAAAGGTGATTGTTTCCCTAATTTCTTTCATAGACTGTTAATTATTTGTATAAAGAAGAGCCAGTGAACGTGATTGTTGGGGATGGGTGGCAATGGGGGGAGGATGGGGAGGGGAACACCCATAAAGAAGGGGAGGGGGAGGGGTTAGGGGGATGTTGGCCCTGAAACCGGGAAAGGGAATAACACTCGAAATGTAAATAACAAATACTCAAGTTAATAATAATAAAAAAATGATGAAGAGCTACTGATAGTTTGGGTTATTTTTTTACCCATCCAATTTGCTGAAGTAGTTATCTAGTAGATTTTTTGAGGGTTGGATAAATAATGGATATTTCAACTTCTTCCTTTCCGACTTTCATCCTGTTGAATTCTTCTTGTTGTCTTATTGCTCTAGATAGAACTTTGAGAACTATATTGAATAGATAGGGAGAGATTGTATAGCCTTGTCTTGTCCCTGATTTTAGTAGAATTAAGATTCTCTCCATTTAATTTAATTTTGGAATTGCCTTGCTTTATATTACTTTCCTTATGTTTATGTATGCACCTTGTATCCCTCATCTCTATAGACCTTTGGCCATTAAGGGGAGTTGAATTTTGTCAAAGGCTTTTACAGTATCAAATAATTTGATCATGTGAATTTTTTCTTTCTGTTTGTTTATATGTAAAATTATGTTGCTAGATTTTTCTTATATTGAACCATCCCTGCATTTGTGGGATGAAGTCTACTTGATCATGGTTCTTAATGTTTTTTATGTGTTCCTGGATCAGAGTTGTAAGTATTTTACTGAGTATTTTTGCATCAATGTTCATAAAAGAAATCTGCCTATAGTTATTTTGCTAGATGGTCAATTTTGGAGAAAGATACATGAGGTGCTGAGAAGAAATTACATTCTTTTTTGTTTGATGGAAATATTCTGTATAATCTGTTATGTACACTTAATTCAAAATGTTTGTTGGTTTCATTATTTTGCTGTTTAGTTGTATTCATGGCCTGTCAATTTGTGAGGCTGGGAAGTTCAGGTTTTCTATCAACAATATGTGGGGTTCAATGTGTCATTTAAGCTTTGGCATTTTTTTTAACAAACGTGGGTGGCCTTGTTTTCTGGAATATAGATGTTTATCTTTTTAGATATTTTTCTTTGATAGGTATGAAGTATCAGTTCCTGTTGCTCTTGATAAATTTTAGTTGAATAGCTATTTTATTAGATATTAGTATGTCTACCCCAGCTTGAACCTTGAGTGTGTTTGCTTGGAAAAAAATTTTCCAGCTCTTACTCTGAGATAGTTTATCTTTATTACTGAGGTGTATTCCTTGTATTCAGCAGAATTATTCATCCTGTTTTCACATCCATTCTGCTATCCTTTGTCTTTTTGTTGAGGAATTGAGTCCATTAATGTGGAGAGATATTAATGACTAGTAATCATTAGTTACTATTCTGTTGATATTGGTGATGGTAGATATGTGTTTGTGTGTGCATCCTTTGATTTTGCTGTTTTTGAATTACTTAGTTCTTATGTTTTTTGCAGCATGTATTTATCCTTTTTGGGATAGAATTACATTCTAGCAATTTCAGTAGGAGTACCACCTGGTTTTGTCTGTCAACTTGACACAAGCTGGAGTTATTACAGAGAAAGGAGCCTCCTTTGTGCTGTGAAAGCCATCTGTAAGGCAATTTCTCAATTAGTGACCAAGAGTGAGAGAACCCATTGTGGGTGGTGTGATCCCTGGGCTGGTAGACTTATGTTCTATAAGGAGGCAAGCCAGTAAGTAACATCTGCCTATGGCCTCTGTATCAGGTTCTGTTTCCTGATACGCTTGAGTTCCAGTTCTGATTCCTTTGGTGATGAACAGCAATGTGGAAGTATAAGCTGAATAAACCCTTTGCTCCCCAACTTGCATCTTGATCATGATATTGTGTGCAGGAATAGAAACTCTAAATAAGTCAATAGGGCTGAATTTGTGGATAGATATTGTTTGATTTTAGATTGTCTTGAAATATCTTGTTTCCTCCATCTTTGGTAAATTGAGTTTTTTTCTGGGTATATTACTCTAGGTTAGCATCTGTGAATATTTAGAGGTTGCAGGATATCTGTCGAGAGCCGCATAGCTTTTAAAATACTGTTGAGAAGTTGGAAGCAATTGTGATAGGTCTGCATTTATATATTACTGGTCATTTTCCCTCGGCATTTTAAATTTTCTTTCACTGTCCTGTAGCTTTTGTGATTTGATTATTATGTGTTGAGAGGATTTGTTTTTGGACCACTATAATTGGGGTCTATAATCTTCCTGCATATTTATAGGCATCTCTTTATTCAGGTTGAAAATGTTTTTCTTTTCTATGAAACCCTATTTTAGGTTTTAGTTGAAACCCTATTTTATTAAATATTATAATGGATTGTCCAGCTTGTTTCATTGGTCTATTTGCTTGGAAAAACTTTTTTCTAGCATTTTCTCTGAAGTAGCATTTATATTTGATACTGAGATATGTTTCATGTATGTTGTAGAATGATGAATCCTCTTTCCATATTCAGGCTAGATTAGTAGAAAGATATTGAATAGATTTGGTTTTTGATGGATATCTTAGTTTCTCTATACTTGGTTTTCAGAATTTTGCTTGGTATAGTTGTCTGGTCTGAAATTTGTGGTCTCTTAGGTTCTGCATGGCATCTGTCTAGGATATTCTGGCTTTTAGGATTTCTATTGAGAAATCACCTGAAATTCTGATAGGTATGCCTGCATGTGTTTCTTGGCCTATTCCGCCCATGTTTTAATATTTTTGTGATTGTTTTGTACATTTAGTATTTTATTATTATGTGGAAGAAGTATTTTCTGGTCCAATCTATTTGGTGTCTTGTAAGCTTCTTATACTTCTATTGCCATCTATTTAGGCTAGGGACATTTTCTTCTATGATTTTGTTGAAGATATTTTCTGGCCTTTTGAACTGTGAATCTTCATTCTCTTCTTTTCCTGTTATTCTTATGTTTGCTTTTTTTTTTACATAATATCCCATATTTCCTAAATATTTTTACATAGGTCCTTTTTACATTTTGCATTTTCTTTAATTGACATATCCATTTCTTCTGTGGAAGCTCGTCAGCCTGAGATTCTCATATTCTGTGGATGATGCTTCCATCTGTAGTTCCTGTTCTCTTTCTGAGATTTTTCATCTCCAGGATTGTATCCCTTTGTTTCTTTATTGTTTTTTTCCAGTTTTTAAATCCTAGACCATTTTATTTATTTCCTACTGTCTTTTAGCCCACACTAGGTCTGGCATTCTAGTACCTGCCTTCACCCGCATAATGACATCATCCTACAGTTTTCTTATATTTCTTTAACAGACCTATGTGTTTCTTCTTTAACTGCTTCCCTCCATCTTCGTAAGATGGGATTTAAGCCATTGTCTCACTCTTTATATCTTTTAGGATCGCTAGGGCTTGCTCTAGCAGTCAGTCTGGCTTCGTTTTGTGCCATGTTGGCTTCTGTTGATTATGTTCATAAGCTTACATTTTTTTCATCTAGCTGTCTCAGTTATTTGTTGACAAAGTGAGGTAGCTCACATAGAGGTAGATAGAAATTTTTTTTGTCTGTCTTTTTTTTTTTTATTAACTTGAATATTTCTTATATACATTTCGAGTGTTATTCCCTTTCCTGGTTTCCGGGCAAACATCCCCTCCCCCCCCTCCCCTTCCTTATGGGTGTTCCCTCCCCACCCCTCCCCCATTGCCGCCCTCCCCCCCAACAGTCTAGTTCACTGGGGGTTCAGTCTTAGCAGGACCCAGGGCTTCCCCTTCCACTGGTGCTCTTACTAGGATATTCATTGCTACCTATGAGGTCAGAGTCCAGATAGAACTTTTTAAACAGGTCTCCTGTATGTGTCAGGATGGACCTGGCCTCTTTAGGTGCAGACAGTGCTGGAGAGTGGAGCAACATGCATACTGTTTTGTGAGCCCTCACTGGTGACTCTGTGTGTCAGATTAGAGCTGGACTTTTGGGAGACAGGCAACACTCTTGGGTAGGTTGTCCCACATGATGTTCAAGAACCACTCTTTCCCATCCCACATGTTTATGCTTAAAAAACAACATACAAACATGTTGTAGACTCTGAAGGAAATAGAATCTCAGTTAATCTATGAGTGATTTTACTTAACTAAGTCATTTACTATATTTACTGTGAGAAGAGCCACCTTTAATTAGTTTTTATGATGTTGGAAGGTCCACTTTTAATCTGGATCATATCTTTTAGTGGCAGCCTATATAAAAGACAGAGAAGAAGGATGCTTTTGATCTTTACCAGTTTACCCTCATTCTTATGGTAAGTCTATATTTCTTCATTAGCATTAGAGACTACTCCAAGATTCCAGTGTATACTGAGACACCTAGAACTGTAGACTGAAAAACTCATTTCTTGAACTTTAAATTGGTATGTAGTTATTATAGGAGTAGCTGAACTACAACATGTAAACAACTGTAATAATCTAGTATATACAAATATATGCATATATTATGCATATATATAATATGTATACATATATATGTAAATATGTACACACATATATGTATAGAGAGAGAATATGCATATTCTAATAGTTCTTTTTCTCTAGAGAATGCTTAATAATATGAATTGATGATACGTAAAATGGGAAAAACTTAGGAGACAAAACTATTCTACTTTATAAAGGTGCTGTTACATTAGATTGTTTCCCTGTTGATAGAACAATGTAATAATATTAATTTTTGGATAAACATGAAATTTCAGCATATGGTTGCTGTGGGCAATTAAGAGTCCACAAACTTATAATCTTCTGGCCTCTGTCTTCCTAGTATTGGGATTACAGTCTTGCTGATGCATGCACGACTCCACTGAGGATTTTGAGGAAGGAATATTTCTGTCAATAGAACTATTTTATTATAAAGCTCAGTTATCAGTATCTCTACTTTTCTAATGCTTATAATAAAATAAATACTCTTTATGTGAACCTAATATAGTCATATTTGTATTCATTCTGCATATTTGTTTTAAAAGCCTAATGTATATGACTTTATATGAGGTTCTGTATACCCCAACTCAATAGACTACCATTACTACTCCTTCAAAGGCAAATAAGTACTTAAGAAGTTGAGAGCGGTGCATGGCAAACAGCCTAGTTGATACAGTATTTGCCTCGAAAGCATACGAATCTTAGTTTGACACCCCCTAACCTACCAAAAGGAGCAAGTTGCAGTGATGCCTGGTATGTTGCATTCTTAGATGTTCAACTTGAGGGAGGAGTACAGAGATGAGACAAACAGATCCCTTGAGTTCAGCATGCATGCATCCTACACTTCTCTGCAAGTTCAAGGCCAATGTGAAACCTATTCCAGATAAGTTGAACAGCTTGGGATATCTAAGCTAAACTCTGGCTTTCACATGCGTACACATTTATACACACGCACACACACATATAAAGATACATACATGCGCACACATAGACACACTCACACACATACATATTGTCCACAAGGAAAAGGAAGGAGGAGAGAGGGAAACATTGTTGATAAAAATAAAGTATTAAATCATAAAATTAGGTCATATTTCTCTAGGTTAAAATGAAGGAAATACCTATACATGACTGCAAAATAATTCCAGTGAGTTCTGAAATAAGAAGGATCTTGATTTAAAAAAAAAGAGGAGTGATTCTACAGACAGCATAAAGCTCTAGAAACTAAGCAGGAAGTACATAGCTCAGTGCAACGTAAAATTGGCATCCAGGTATGTGATAGTATATGTTTCATCCAAAACAGTAACTTTATTGTACTGTATCTTATCTGAATAACTTGTTTAAATTATAAATTACAGGGCTGAAGATAAGAGTTGTGTTGGATATATATGAGATTGAAGCAAAAGTAAAGATTACCAATGAAATTTAATTGTGTACTTTGATCATCATAAGTCTGTAAAGTGGCATTCAAAGGAATAGGATTATGCCTCTGCATGAGCTCGAAATCACAGAGCACAAGTTGTACTGTGCAAAGAACATTTGTCATAATTTTTCAAGTAATCCTGTGTCATTGTTGATACATAATAGCCAGACTTACTCATTTAATTTACACTCAAAAAAGTTTAGAAAAATGATGAGTTTCAATTACTATATTCTTAATCAACAGTCAATCATGACTGAAAAATTCATTAAAGTTATTGTTTTGTTTTTACTAAATACACATTTTAATGAATATTGTTACAAACTACATGACTTGTAAGTAAAAAGACAGTGGAGATAACTGGAATTATCTTTGATTTTGTTAATAGTACTTTTCCATTTATTATACTTACCCTTTCCTGGTTTCCCGTCCATAAACCCATTATCCTCTCCCCCTTCCCCCTTCTTCTTTAAGGGTGTTCTGTACCTATTCACCCACCCCTACCTGCCACCCCTCCCTGACATTTCCCTACACTGGAAGGTCCAGCCTTGGCAAGACCAAGCGCTTATCCTCCCATTGGTGCTCAACAAGGCCATCCTCTGCTACATATGCAGCCTGAGCCATGGGTCTGTTCATGTGCACTCTTTGGATGGTGGTTTAGTCACTGGGAGCTCTGGTTGGTTAATATTGTTATATACATATATGTATAGGCTGGATCTTCAGGTGGGGTAGTCTCTTAATGGCCACCTCAGTCTCTGCTTCAAAATTTGTCTCCCTATATCTTCCAATGAATATTTTTGTTCCCCCTTCTAAGAAGGACTGAAGTATCTGCATCTTAGTCATCCTTCTTCTGTGGCCTATATATTATATTGTATCTTGGAAAATATGAGGTTTGGGACTAGTATCCACTTATCAGTGAGTGCAGGCCATGTGTATTCTTTTGTGATTGGGTTACCTCACTCAGGATGATATTTTCTTGATATATCCATTTACCTATAAATTTCATGAAGTCATTGTCTTAATAGCTCAGTAGTACTTCATTGTATAAATTTACCACAATTTCTGTATTTATTGCTCTGTTGAAAGACATCTGCATTCTTTCCAGCACCTGACTAGGACCAAGCTCAGTCAGTCAATGGGTTCTCCAGTGTTGGAGAGAGAATTAAAAGGCAAGAGACAATTAGACAATACTGTATCAGGACCTCCAGCCAGTTCTGAAGCTGAAAGGTGAATTTATTTTTTTCCTACTCTACTTTTATAGCCATTTAATTGCATGCAAATAATAAGGTCAGTTATAGATTAAGGGAACAAACAACTTAATAAACACAAATAGTCAATGAACAAACAAGAAAATAAACACAAATTGTTAAGGAAAAAGCAAGACCATAAATGAAGTCCCATGATAACTCTTTCTAAGGGTAAACAAGAATGAACAAGATTATCTGAGCCTACTTCCCTGTCCTAGGTCAAAGTCATACTCTTGCCTGAAGCCTACTTCTTTGCTCTAGCCTAAAATCATATTCCTCTCTATGCTTACTTCCTTGTTTTGGCCCAAAGTCATAGTATTGCCTGAAGCCTACTTCTTATTATGAGCCTAAAATCAGATTTCTCTCTGAGCTTATTTCCCTGCCCTGGCCTAAGTCATATTATTGCCTGGAGTAGCCCTACTTCCTCATCCTGGACCAATGTCAAATTCTTGCCAAGCATCCCCAAAAGCTCTCCACATACCTATCATAAATTAAGCTGCTATGAACATAGTAGAGCATGTGTCCTTGTTATATGTTGGAGTATCATTTGGGTATATGCCCAAGAGAGGTATAGCTGGGTCCTCAGGTAGTTCAATGTCCAATTTTCTGAGGAACCTCCAGACTGATATCCAGAGTAGTTGTACCAGTTTGCAATCTCACTAGAAAGGTTTACCTCTTTCTTCACATCCTTGCCAGCATCTGTTGTCCCCTGAGCTTTTTATCTTAGCCATTCTGACTGGTGTGTGGTGGAATCCCAGGGTTGTTTTGAAAAGTTACTGTTTTAATCATAATATATACTGGTGGAGAAAGGCAAAAGTGTTCTTTACCATGATAACTACTTCTGTTCTCAAAACATATTCCATGCATTTTAAAATAATTTGGTACTAAGTTAGCATTGTCACAGGAAAAGTCTATTGTCAAAAGTTCAAATCGGCAATAGCTAAAGAGATAGCAATCCTCAGAGTTGCTCCTTCCTTCCTTCCTCATTACTTTCATTTTCTCTTTCCTTCCTTCCTTTCTTCATTCCTTTCTTCTTCCCTTCCTGCCTTCTTTTCTTCCTTTCTTCCCTTTTTCATCTTCCCCCTTTCTCGCTTCCCCCCTTCCTTTCTTTCTTTACCTTGCCATTCTATTTTTTCTTCTCCATTTCCTTTTTTGAACAGGGATCACATGTAACCCAGGCTGGCAGAGAAATCATTTAATTTCTGATACTTCTGTCTGGATTTTCTGAATTCTGAGATACAGACATGTGTCATACTGTGGTTTTCTGCTGGGTCAATTATTAAATATAGAGCTTCTCATATGTTGGGCAAACATTATGCCAGTCAAACTCTTCCCTATACCTAAGGTTGTATTTTCCTGGTATAAATAAATGCTCAGAGAGTCCAGATTCAGCAATTGTTTCACATATGCCATTCTTTCTCTTATTTTCAGATGCATTTGTTTTTGTCTGTTCAACTACAAAAAGCAAAAGAAAGTCTTTATTATCATAACCTTCAAAGCCTTGCCCCATGTCCCGATTTTTCCTTTTGACATTTCTTGGAATATTCTACCAGTATCTTTATAACCTTATTGAAAATAATTATATACAGTAGATGCAACAAAATTCCCAGAGAGTAATTTAAAATGAAAGGAAGCTGTGGTACACACAGAGGATGTATTAGTGGTAGGAAGGATATCTCTCAAATATAGACACTTCCATCTGTCTACTGATATGAGTTAGTTTTCACACTGTTGTGACAAAAGCAGCTTCAAGAAAGAAGGGTAAATTTTGTCTGACAGGTTTTTTTTAGGTACTTTCAGTATACCATGGGAGAGGGGGCATGTGGGTGGCATGATCTTGACATAGCTGATCACTTTACATTCATAGTGAGAAAAAGAGATGCACATTGTTGCTAAGCCCTTTTTCCTTTCGTTTTTCAAGCACCGACCCTATGAAACAGTAACCCCCACAGTTGTGGGGTTTCCCTTCTTAATTAACCTAATACAGAAGCCACCTTGTTGGATATTCCTGAGGATTTGTGTTCTTGGGGATCCCTTATTACACAGAGCTTTGAACCAGATCTTCTTGTTTTCACAGACTGTATTCTTAGTTAAAGAACAATTTTATTGTTAGAGAAAATTTATAAGGATATAAAAGAATGATTGCAAAAATTACCTGGATGAAAGAAACAAACAAGTTTATTGGTTTATTTCCAATATAGTTTTGAAATCCTTCTGCCATTAGAAAAATGCATTTTACACTGTATGAATAATTCTGGATTGAGAGTGAGCTCTATGTACCTGTGCCCCTGCAGTTTTGAAAGGAATCTCAGTAGATACCTTGGGATTACATTGGACTGAAGAAGAAGATAACAAAAGAGATTTCCAGGAGTTTCTAGAGCTTCCAGAGCTGATCTACTTCTGCTTTTATAAATAGTGTAAGGTTTCACAGGATAAAGTCTTATTTTACTGTATTCATTTATTTTGAGTGGAAAAGTTCTCAGTGTTTAAAAATAACTTTTCAAAATTTTCATCTTTGTCCAGCATCTCGCTAAAGTGCTCGTTTCTCCCTCAATAGGCCTGGCACTTATTCTGTGAGGAAAATTCAACTGTGATAATTCTCCACTCCATAGTCTGTTGCCAGGCAAGTAGAAGAATGAAAGATGGTAATGGTTGACATCAGTTTTGCCCTCCAAATATATACACATTTGTAACTACAAAAGTATAAACATATAATACCAGAGACATGAAAAAATAGAAAAAATTCAAGGGTTTATTTCAACTCACAATTTTGGAGGATTTAATACATGACTAATATGTCACGTTTATTGGGGGTCCACTAGTAAAGAACACATTATGATGAGGACACCTGGAGAAAACATTGATTTCACAACATGTTGAACTGAGAGAAGGAAAGAAGTCCTGACCTTCTGCTATTTTTAAGACATACCTTGATACCAGACTGTTCCTTAAAGTTCATAAAGATTCCACCACCTCCAAAAAGGACCAAGGTATTAACCAAATCTATGAAAAGCGAGCTTCTGTGGATATTTAATGTCCAAAAGGTGGACATTATTGAGTTTTTTCAAAAGAACAAGAATTAACTGAAATGTTTTAGGAGATGCAAAAGTGAATCAAAGTGTTAATGGAGATTTTACTTTTAATATATAATTGGTAACACAGGATTTCAGTGTCCTGGTACTCAGTACCAAGATGGACAGGGAAAGGGATGAAATAACAACTATAAAAATGCTGATGGAAAGTAATAATAATATTATTAACAATGTCATTAATATTATTAATAATAATAAATGACAATTCTCTCTTTTACTAGGTAGATGAAAGAACCTAGTTTTATAGGATCAGACAAAACTTCCCTCCTCTTGGATAATGATCAAGACATATTGTTAAGGAACACAAGAATATATTTGTTTAATACAGATGGATGTGATACATGGTGGTTTATTAGACTCACTGTAGAGAGGCTATAGGGTAGGATGGAAAAAAGTAGAGAAGACCAGAAACATGAGGCCCATCTTAATTTACTCTGCTCAAACACTCAATCCTTTAAAGAATTTCAGTTTGGGGGATCATGTCCTAAGTTACAAGAATAGCTGAAGTTTAAACTATGTTAAATTAGAAACTTCTTTAAAAATGCCAGTGTTCAAACTCCTTGGATGACTTACAGGGTCAGAGGTTCCTTAAACTGAGGCCAGATTTCTTTCACAGTCTAATTACAATCTACAGACCAGGAAATGAGGAGATGTTGTAGCCCATGGCTGGCTTGAGCTTTTGTAAAGATTGGGTAATGTCCAGTAAATTGTTGCTGAATCTAACTGTAAAGCAAGTGAAAAGTTTTGAGTGTAGCTTGTGGCTTCACTTTAATCCCTGTCATCCTGTCTGTGAACAAGAAAATGTTCCTCATAAAACACAAGGCAGGATGCTGACCCTGGGTTACAATGTTCCCCTGTAGTCTCCAGTTACATAGTTACTTTGTCTTAATAATAAAACTGGGGGCATGCCAAACCCTTTCCAGACTTTCACTTTTGACAAATCCAGCCTTTTCTAGCTAATTCCATTTCTGCCTCTGTAACTTTGGGACTCACGTGACATTTGATGTTCCTGTTATTACCATGGACCTTTTCATTGCCTTCTTTCCCTGAACAGAGTACACATTTTCCCTCTTGCATGATTTGTTTTTCTCTGTGTTGTGAGACATAGACAGTCACACTTTCTCCAGCAATAAGGATGTATGGTTACCATTCTACTTAATTCCCTAATAGCATTACATCTTTTCTTTGATATTGAGTCAAATTTAACATTTAGCCCAAGTGGACTTCCTACATACTACATAGCTGAAGACAATTTTAAACTTCATACATTGCTGTGCCTATCTATCTTGAAAGTCCTCTGACTACCAGCATGCACCCCTATAGCAATTTATTTGGTGATGGTGATCTAGCCTAGGACTTCCTGTATGTTCAGCAAGTACTTTCATGAGCTACATTTCAAGGCCCTGGTATGTTTGTTTTTTTAAGATTTATTTTTATTTTTAATTATGCATGTACACTTGAGGGCTGGCACCTGTGGAGGCTGCAGAAAGGCTGTCATATTTCATGGAACTGGAGTTACAGATGATTGTATACACTGCCCAATTGAGTGCTGGGAATTGAACTCTGACCCTCTAAAAGATAACACCTCTTTAACCCTGCAGCATTTCTCCAACCCTGCTGCTCCAGTTTTTAATAAGAGGTATATTCAAGAGCAACTTGACTTCCCATGACAAACAGAGTGGTGAAAATAACCAAATACTAAAGAGGGCAAGTAGAAACATGAAGGCTACTGTATTAAAAGAGTAAGACATGGATTTTTGAGGCCTTACATATGATAGAGTTTGAAACAAGGGCAACAAATTCTGAATACCTGTATGTATGTCAACGGTCACAGAGTGGAACAGATTTGATGTTTGACCACCTAGGGGAAAAGCTCATATTGACAAACATGGCAGGCAAATAATTATTTTTCTGTGACTTTACTGTGTCATTGATCTCTGCTGTAGAATTCTTATTAATAAAGAAGACTCTAGGGGCATGAATATAGCAAATATTAAGATGTAAAATTATACAGGAGGCCACCCATTTTTGACCTTAAGCCTTAACATGATTGCACACATCTGGACAAAAACACAAACACACACACACACACACACACACACACACACACGTAGAGAGAGAGAGAGAGAGAGAGAGAGAGAGAGAGAGAGAGAGAGAGAGAGAGATTAACCAGGGCAAGGTTTTATGCTCAGTAGGGAATGTGAACATAGATCCTGGGGTGTACGGTGGAGAGCTTGGGCTCACTAGTGTACTGACCCTACATACTTCAATCTCTTTGAACCTTCCAAGAACAGAAATGGAGTTACATTGGAGAAAATCTGCACTTCACAAGGTAGTTCTAGACTTACATGTGTTCTGTATGAGTGTGCATAAAGGTAGATGATACATAGATGATAAATAATAGAGAGATGATGGAGAGAGATGATATAGATGCAATTTATAGAATGATATAGATCCTACCTGAATCAGACTATGAAATAAAAAACAGGGTTAGAAACATACTAGAGGGATGATAAAGGTGGAGGGCCGTTAGACTTGAAGTCCCTGAGCAAATGCTTATGGCACTTCAGCCCAGTAAATGTGAACATGTGAACAGGGATTTACATAGTTCCAATATTGAAAAGTTCTCTAGGGGACAGAACCACAGCTTTCTGCCCATTGTCTCTAATGCTGAATTAAGTTGTTCTAAGAAGCTATTTATCTAGCTCCCAGTGTGTAATTTTTGAAAGCTAAAGCACAGTTCCACTTTTCTTTACAGAATATACATAAGATGAATAAACCATAGAACAGGGTTACTCAACCTTGTAAAGATGCCACCTTTTAATGCTATTTCTTATGTAATGGTGAACCCAACTATATATTTATTTTCAATACTATATCATAACTGTTAGTTAGCTACTGGTATGAATCAAAATGTAAATATTTTTGCAGATGAAGTTTTGCCAAAAGGGTTGCCACCCACAGATTGAGAACCGCTGCTCTAGAAATTTACTTTGATAAGGGAAGGAAACTTTCAAAACTACTGATGTTATATTCCTCTCCTTATTTTGATTTTCTAATCCAGTCTTTTGATTTTATCTGTTCCTGGTCAACTGTGAAATCACCTTCCTATTATTATAGGAATTATTCATTATAACTTGTCTCTTAGTAAGAGATCTTTAAACCTATTCAATTCTTGTTCTTATCCCAGGGTTCCATCTATAATCTCCTTTATAATTCTTTAAATGAGTTCCTTGAGTCTCCCCACACTCCAGGAGGGTGATTAAAGTTTCCATTTTATTATCCTCCCTTTAAATGCCTATGAGGATTGGCTACTGACAAGTCTCTGCTCAAAGAAATGTAAATTACCATCCACAATTTCTGGAGAGGATAAAGGCAGTATATGGTATCTGGGAGAGAATAAGGATTCCGCTGAAATGTTCTAATAAATAATGCAGGCATTTTCATAACAAGAGCATAAGAAAAATACTAATGAGGTCTAAAGGAGAATCCCCTTCAACTGGATAAGGTGAGAATAAAAATATCTCAGGAGGGGAGAGAGATGGCTCAGTGGTTAAGCTGACTCGTTTCTGTTGCAGAGGAACCAGGTTTGGTTCTCAGCGCCCATATAGTGGTTCACAGCCATCACTGTCTCCAGTTCTATTGTGTTGCATAACATCTTCTGACCTCCAAGAGCACTGGGCATGCACAGGAAGCACTTGTAAAATGTTGGGAAAATGTTGGTACACACAAAACCAATAAATCCTTTGAATAATTATTTTAATAACCAGAAGACATGAGTGTGATTATGTACACATATAATCTCAGCATCCCTGGTGGCAGTGATAGGATCTTGAGTTTGAGACAAGCTTGAATCATGTAATGAGATTGTGTCTCAAAAATGAAAAGGGATCTGGGAAGGTATCTATGAGAATTAAGCACTAGTCTCAAAAGTCTGAAGACAAGAGTTAAGAGCCACAGAAGCCAAGAAGAGCTGCTGCAATAGCACATCTATAATCTCAGCATTCTACAGGGAGACAGACGACATAATCTCCAGATGGGAGTGGGCCTGCTGGCTGAAGCATTCGTTTCTCCTAACTTGAGACTACTGATATAAATTCCTCTTTCCTTGTGATTCTTCTAGTTTAAGAGGCTAACAGTAAGATTGAGAAATTTGGTGCCTCTTTAGAATATCATCATTTCTGCCAGGACAGTTATATTTGAAACATTTCAATATAGAATCTTCTCTCCCTCCCCTCCCATCCTCCCCCTTCCTCTCCCTTCCCCCCTCTGCAATTTTTTTTTATCTTTTTTAATGACTTTTGGTTGAACATCAATTTTATTTGATATTAGAATAGCAACTCCAGCTTGTTTCTTTGGGCCATTTGCTTGTAAAGTCGTTTTCCTGCCATTTACTCTGAGGTAGTTTCTGTCTTTGTCTCTGAGATGTGTTTTCTGTAGGAAGCAAAATGCTCAGTCCTCTTTACATATCCAGACTGTTAGTCTATGCCTTTTTATTGGGGAATTTAGTCTGATGTTGAGAGACATTAAGGAATAGTGGTTGTCACTTCCTGTTATCTTCATTGTTAGAGGTGAAATTATGTTTGTGTGTCTTTCTTTTGGTTTCATTGCAAGGAAATTGTATTCTTGCTTTCTGTATGGTATAGTTTCTCTCCTTGTCTTGGAGTTTTATATTTATTATAATTTGTAGGGCTAGATTAGTAGAAAGATATTGTGTAAATTTGGTTTTTTCATGGAATATCTTGTTTTCTCCATCTATGTTAATTGAGAGTTTCGAAGGATACAGTAACTTGGGCTGGCATTTGTGTTCTCTTAGGGTCTGTATGACATCTGTCCAGGAACTTCTGGCTTTCAAAATTTCTGGCTAAAAGTCTGGTGTAATTCTGATAGGTCTGCCTTTATATGTTACTTGACCTTTTTCCCTTACTGCTTTTAATATTCTTTCTTTATTTTGTGCATTTGGTGTTTTTTTTTTTTACCTTCTTTTCAGCACCTCATGGTTCCTTCTCCAAAACTGACCATAAAATTGGTCACAAAATAGTCCTCAACAGATATAAGAAGACTGAAATAATCCCATGCACATTTCAGATCACCATGGGACTAAGACTTGTTTTCAATAACAATAGAGAGCCCAAATACACATGAAACTGAACAATGCTCTACTCAATGATAACTTGTCCCAGGAAGAAATTAAGAAATTAAAGACTTTTTAGAATTTAGTGAAAATAAAGACATGATATAACCAAACTTATGGAATACAATGAAAGCGGTGCTAAGAGGAAAACTTACAGCTCTGAGTGCTTCCAAAAAGAAACTGGATGGTACATATACTTGTCAGCACAACTTAAAGCTCTAGAAGAAAAAGAAGCAAATAAATACAGGAGGAGTATAAAGAGAGCAGGAAAAATTACACTCAGAGCTGAAATTTACCAAATAGAAACAAAAAGAACTGTAAAGAGAATCAACAAAACCACAAGTTGGTTCTTTGAGAAAATCAACAGGATAAATAAATCATTAGACAGAGGGCAGAGAGAAAGTATCCAAATTACCAAAATCAGAAATGAAAAGTGAGACATAACAGCAAAAACTGAAGAAATTCAAAAAATCTTTAGATTCTACAATAAAAGTCTATACTCAAAAAAACTGGAAAATCTGGATGAAATGGACAATTTTCTAGACATATACTTAGGATCAAAGTTAAATGAGGATCAGACAAAATACATCCAAACAGTACAAAGAAATAGAAATAGAAGCCATCGTTAGCAGTCTCCCAATAACAACAACAACAACAACAACAACAACAACAACAACAAAAGCACAAGACTAGATGGAATATCAATGTAATAATACTCAATAAAATTTTTGCAAAATGCATGCAAGAACACATCAAAATTGTCATCCATCATGATGAAGTAGGCTTCATACTAGGGATGCAGGGATTGTTCAGTATATGGAAATCCATCAAAGTATTCAAGTATATAAACAAACTCAAAGAAAAAAAACCACATGATCATCCCATTAGATGCTGAGAAAACACTTGAAAAAAATTCAACATTCTTACATGTTAAAAGATTTGGAAATATCAGTAATTCAAGATCTATACCTAAGCATAGTAAAAAGCAATATACAGCAAACCAGTAGCCAACATCAAACTAAATGGAGAGAAATTGAAGCAATCCCACTAAAATCATTAACTGGACAGAGTTGACTATTCTCTGTCTACTTATTCTATATTACTGCGAAGTCCTAGTCAAAGCAATCACACAACAAAAGGAGGTCAAGAGAATACAAATTGGAAAGGAAGAAGTCAGAATATCACTATTTGCAGATGATGTGATACTGTACTAAAGTGAACCCAAAAATTCCACCAGAGAACTCCTACAGCTGATAACTTCAGCAAAGTGGCTGAACATAAAATTAATTGAAACAAATTAGCAGCATTCCTCTTCTAAAACGATAAGCAGGGTTATAAATAAATTAGAGCAATGACACCCTTCATAATAATCACAAATAATATAAAGTACTTGGTGTGACTTTAACCAAGCAACTGAAAGAACTGTAGGGCAAAAACTTCATTACTCTGAAGAAATAAATTAAAGAAGATCTCAGAATATAGAAAAATCTCCCATGCTAATGGATTGTCAGGATTTATATTATAAAATGGCCATTACGCCAAAAGCAATCTACAGATTCAAGGCAATCCCCATTAAAATTCCAACTTAATTCTTCATAGACTTAGAAAGAGTAATTTGCAAATTCATTTGAAATAAAAAAATCTGCAGGATAATGAAAATTATCCTCAACAATACAAAAATTTCTGGGGGGAAATCTCTATCCCTGACTTCAAGCAGCATTACAGACAATAATCATAAAAACCTTATGTTATTGGTACAGAGACAAGCAGGTAGACCAATGGAATAGAATTGAAGATCCAGAAATGAACCCACATACTCATGTTCACTTGAACTTTGACAAAGAATTTTAATCATCCAGTGGAAAAAAGGATAGCATTTTCAACAAATGGTACTGGTTAAACTGGGCTTCAGCATGTAGAAGAATGCAAATCTATCCATTATTTGTTTTGTCAACATACCTATTTTTCTTATATTACAATGATTAAGGGCAGTACAGTTCATTACAATAATATTACAAATTTCAAATTACTTCAGAGCAAGTACTCCTATAAAGAATATATGTTAATTTTAATTAAGTGTGTTCACTTTAAGTTTGTTGTTTGATATGACCGACAATCCCAAGTCAGGAGCAACCAAAGGATGGAAAATAAGTGGATCACACTGCATATATCCCATAACAAATAAGCAAACAAACAAAGCAAGGCAAAACAGAGAGAGAAAAAGAAAGAAAGAAAGAAAGAAAGAAAGAAAGAAAGAAAGAAAGAAAGGAAGAAAGAAAGAAAGAAAGAAAGGAAGGAAGAAGAAAGAAGAAAAGAAAGAAAGAAAGGAAGGAAGGAAGGAAGGAAGGAAGGAAGAAAGAAAGAAAGAAAGGAAGAAAGAGAAAGAGAAAGAAAGAAAGAAAGAAAGAAAGAAAGAAAGAAAGAAAGAAAGAAAGAAAAAAGAAAGAAAGGAAGGAAGAAAGAAAGGGAATGGAAGTCAGGAAGGAAGGAACGCACAATGTACAAAACGTCCATGTTTTAATTTGCCCTGTACAAAGGTCAAGTTCAAGTGGGTCTTGGACCTTCACATAAAACCATTTACACTGAAACTAATAGAAGAGAAAGTGCAAAAGAACCTGGAACACATAGACACAGGGGAAATTTTCCTGAACAGAACATTAATGACTTATGATCTATGATCAAGAATCAACAAATAGGACCTCATAAAATTGCAAAGCTGCTGTAAGGCAAAGGACCCTGTCATTAGGACAAAATGGCAACCATCAGATTGAGAAAGTATCTTTAACAATCCTACATCCAATAGAGATCTTATGTCTAATGTAGACAAAGAACTCAAGAAGTGTGACTCCAGAAAATCAAATAACCCTTTAAAAAAATAGACTTCAGAACTAAACAAAGAATTGTCAACTGAGTAATATCGAAAGCAGAGAAGCACCTTTTAAAGAAATGTTCAACATCCTTAGTCATCAAGGAAACGCAAATTAAAACATTCTGAGATTCCACTTCTCACCAGTCAGAATGGTTAAGATTAAATACTCAGGTTAGAGCAGATACTGGCAAGGATGTTAAAAAAGAGGAACACTTATCCATTGTTGGTAGGATTGCAAACTGGTACAATTACTCTGAAAATCAGTCTGGTGGTTCCTCAGAAAATTGTATATAGGACCCAAGTATACCAGTTTAAAATATATAAGGATGTGTGCATGTGTTTGTGTGTGTGTATGTTCTTTATCTTCTATTTTAAGTGTTAGGATTTCTTGTTGTTTAATACTGTGTATCTTAGTGTATCTGGCTCATGAGAGTCTATAGATTCTCCCATTTATATCCCATCTTGATGAGAGAATTCTGGGGTTCCAAACATGGGCTGTTTCACGTGGCTTTACATGTGTGTGGAGGTACAAGCTTGTGCCTTCATGCTTGTATGTTGGGAGCCTCCCAGCCACCATGAATCCTTCCTGCAACACAAGGTCATTTCTCTGCAAGTTTGAAAACACACAATGTTTTAATCTAAGCAAAATTTTAGAAAGGAAGTCTCAAACCACTACCCATAGACTATACATGGACTGACCCCAGGTCTCTGCATATGTAGCAGAGAATTGCCTTGTTGGGGCACCTGATGAAGGGGAAGCCCTTGGTCCTGCCAAGGTTGTACTCCCAGTACAGGGGAATGTTGGGGGAGGCACCTGTATGGGGGAGGGGGAGGGGCAATGGAAGCTTGTGGACAGGAAACCTGGAAAAAGAATATCATTTGAAATAAAGAAAGAAATATATATAATAAAAAATAAAATTTCAAAGGAAAAAGGAAGTCTCCAATAGAGGAGCATTAACAGCACACTAAGGAGCAGGTGATTGTTCAATCTTCAAAAAAGAATTAGGAGAAACTGAGTGTCTGCCATATACAAGTGAAACCATGGTCTCTGGTTGACAAGAAATCCTAGGATCATGGCTAGGAAGGTAGTAATGATATATTAGAAACTAGAATTGGTATAATTAGTACCTGAAGGATTTACTATTAAACCTGGTTGGGAAATACTCAGTTACACAAAGCAGAATTTAGTTAAAGTAGTGCTCCCTCCAGTACATTTGGAAGATAAGAAGTGAGCTGACCCCGCTTAGGAACTAAGAGGAAATAAATTTGTATCGTCGTTGAAGCTAAGAATTGCTGAGGAATTTTTCTGCTAATGTTTGATCACAAAGATTGATTTCCAGTTGTGCTCTATCCCCACAAAAGTAAAAGGAGACCACCTTCATTTACAATTGGCCATTAGGCTCATTCTCAAATTAAAAACAAACAAAAAACATGACTCTAGAGAAAGAACTGGAAGAGCTTGAAGGGGCTCGAGACCCCATATGAACAACAATGCCAAGCAACCAGAGCTTCCAGGGACTAAGGCACTACCTAAAGACTATACATGAACTGACCCTGGACTCTGACCTCATAGGTAGCATTGAATATCCTAGTAAGATCACCAGTGTAAGGGGAAGCCCTGGGTCCTGCTAAGACTGAACCCCCAGTGAACGTGATTTTTGGGGGGAGGGCGGCAATGGAGAGAGGAGGGGGAGGGGTTGCGCGATGTTGGCCCGGAAACCGGGAAAGGGAATAACACTGGAAATGTAAATAAGAAATACTCAAGTTAATAATAGTAATAATAATAAAAACATAACTCTATCAGGCACTTCAAGTGGGAATCCCAAAGTCACCAACACCATTACATCCTTGTCTGCCATTAGGTACTCTGTGTTCTTCTCATGAAAATCTTAGTTTTGTCTGGTGGACAAGATGAACCTAGGTAGCAAGATTAGAAAAGAACAATGCTAATGAAGTTAATTAATAATTCTGGCATCTCCCATCACCTAAATGGCCAAATTTATAGTTATCTCTGTTTAAATTCTTAAAAGTGTAACCTGAGTTAGGGATCTGACAGAGATTTAAGGAAATGTGTATGCTTACGTGTGTGTGTGTGTGTGTGTGTGTGTGTGTGTGTGTGTATCTTAGTGAAATCTTTTATTCAAGATCAGCTTCTATTTGGGCAATAGGCAGAGCAGGAAATGTCCTATATAAAGAGCTTTTCTTTTATTAACCTTTAAGTGTGTAGAGTGATTGCTCACCATTAAGGCATATTAATTCTAGAATAGTGGAGACAAAAAGATAATATGAGGAAACCATAGAGAATAAATGAGGGGTGGAAGAAGGAACAGTGGGCATCAACATATTTCCTGCCCTGTGTTCTTAGGTGAACTGTGACTGCTAGGGATTTCTTTTTCAGAATGCTATACAAACTCTGCATCTGCCCTTTTAGTTTTTCTTCATTTTCATCTCTGTGTGGAGTGCATGCATATTTCTACCTGTGTTGATACCTGTGTGTGATGGTATGCACAGATGTATGTGGCAGCCAGAGGTTGACTTCACATGAAGCCCTTAGTTAATTTTCAATTTTCTCTTTCTGAGGCAACATCACTGATTTACTTGGGCATGAATAATTTGGTTAGCCTAGCTATTCATTTTGTTCATGGTGTGGTTCAATCTAATTATAAAATATGTTGTGACATGTTTTGAAGAGATGAGTGTGTGGCAGTAGTCTGGTAGAAAGAGAGGGGAGAGAAGTAGAGAGGAGGAAGAAAGAGAGAATGGGAGAAAAGTAGGGAGGGGGAAAAGAGAAAAGAACTTACTTTAGAAAGAGTGCCCTAGACATACTTCATTGCCTTTAATCTTAATTGCCTACAATACCAGTGACTTTATTTACTTCTCAGTAGACTCTTTGTTCATTATTAATATTTGTTTTTGAAATTCAAAGATTTAGTCTGTATTTCCTTTAAAGCAAAACAATATTTAACTGTAGAAATACTGCCAACACCACAATAAAGCATTCTTAACATTTATCAGATTTTGGCATTTTCTTGAAGTTCAATTACTTGTATATTTGGAAATGTCAAGTTTTCCAATGTGCAGCAGTCATGTCATTCCTGTAACTTTGACACTTTCTGCCCATGTGCCTTCCTTGTCACCTCTATCCCCACAGGTCCATGCCCAGAATCACAATGACCCTAAGCTTTCTCATGTCACCTTTCTTACAAAATCAGTAAACACTTTGGAAAACTTTATGCTGGAACAATGAGAACAGTTCTTTAGGTCCCTCATTTTGGGAGTCAATGGTAGGCATTTATATGACCTAACTTCCATGCCTGTTTCCACCCTAAAGGGAACATTAACATCAAAGTTGGAGACAGAAAAATATAGGTCTCCAGGATCTGTAGTGCTATCCAGAACATTTAGTTTAATGTCTTTCTTAGCTTAAAAAATACATGCAGTTATAAAAGCACAGTTCAGCCTCTCTTCACTGAAAAGGCTTCTCTTGCATACATATTGCTTATCGCTCTTTTCTGTGCAATGTACATAAACACAGGGATAGCCTTGTGGACTTAAGCCTTACATTACAGAGAGAGAGCAGTATGATCTGAAAAGCAGAAAAGATTATGTAAGTGAAATATGAAGACAGTTCAGCTAGAAAAGTGTCTCCCTTACAAGCACAAAGACCTGAGTTTGATACTCAGCATTCCTGTAAAATATGCCTGACCAGTATGCTGGCAATTGGGGCTACATAAATGGTTCTGTGGTTAACAACACATACTTCTCTTGCAAAGGACAAGTTTTCAGTTTCTAGTATACAGGTTTGACAGCCTACTACTATCAAAAACTTCAGTTCCAAGGACATCCATGACTTCTGACTTATGTGGATACCTGTGTGCACACACATACTCAGATGCATGCACAAATACAAAACTTACAAAAGAATTAATTTGAACAAAAAAATATTGTATGTGATGGCAGGCACTTGATTCTGGGGTTCCAAAAACTGCTAGATTCATGGGAATGGCTAGCTAACTAGCCTAGCCTACTTGATGATCCAGATGAGTGATATGGGGTCCACATGCATATGCATGCACCTATTTATCTCCACACCAATTCATATAAACACATAAAATTAAATAATTTTCATTAAAAACATGAGAACATGGACTGAACTAAAAGTAGACCACAGCATTATTTTAGAAGATATTTGAATCTCATCACTTTTGTACATTTATTTGAGGAAGTTGCAAGCTTCTATGAATGCTACGGCAGTTTGATCCAAAGTATCTCACTACAGTTTCCACCATCATTGGCTCTCAGTGGATTATAATCCATAGATTAGAATCAAAATACATTTTGGCTTAGTTGTTTTGAAATCAACTGTGTAGACAAAGTTGGCATCAAACTCACAAAAATCCACCTGCATCTGCATCTACCATGCACCACTATGTCCTGTTTAAGATTTACATTTTCTTTTTGATTACGTGTATGTGCCTATGTATAGATGGGTACAGTCACAAGTACAGTTCCAGAAGATTTCACTGTGTTCCTTAGAACTATAGTTATAGACTTTAGTAAGCTATCATGATATGAATGATGGGAACTGAACTTGGATCTTTCTCAAGAACAAACTCTCGCTCTTAACTAAATGTGTTGCTGTAGTAAAACAACGGAACATCTATATGTATTGTTTTGGAGACAATAAATGTGAATATCAATGTAGAATACATTAACAGAAATTAGTTAAATGTTCAACACGGAAAGAAAATTTATTAATATATATGTGGGGCATAAATTCTTGTGTGTGTGTGTGTATGTGTGTGTGTGTGTGCGCGCGCGCACGTGTGATTCTTCCTCTATCCTATCTTAATATCTATTTAAAATAAAGGCAGTGAATTAGTTATTTTTCTAATGGTTGAAATGAAATATCTAACCATTCAACCAAAAACAAAAAGTCCTCAATGAAAGGTTTATTTTACATATAGTTTAAGGGCACAGTCTGTCATGGTAGCTATGTCATGGCAGATAGGAGCTTTTGATATCTAGTAACATTATACCCACACTCAGGAAGCAGAAAAAGTTGAATATTGGTGTTTAGATCCTCTGTTTTTATTAAACCAGTGGCCCAAGTTCATGGTAATGACAAACTGCACAATTAGGGGGAATCTTCCTTCCTCACTTAAACTTCCTGAAAACTCTCATGAGTACATTGAGAGCTGCATTTTCATAGTGATTCTAAATCTCATTATGTTAACAATTAAGATTATCTAGCACACAGTATCATTAAACACAAGAGAACCAAGACATGCAAAGATAAACAAAATTTCATTGTCCATAAATCTATTTGTTTACAACCTTGGGTCTCTAAACCAAATGCACCTAAGGGTAACATATTTGTCCTTAGTAACTTCTTTACAATGATGTAAAAGGAAAATAAATAGACTCACTTAGAATAAACTGTGTTTTTTCCTATTCATCAGTTTTGTTCTTCCTCTCCTCTTTAACACCCTTTGTCATGTGAGTCAGTGGTTACCACAGTACCAGATACATCACATATTCTTTTGTATCCCCTGCTTGCCTGCTTTGCCTGATCTGCAGTTCCAGTTCTGATAGGTGAATAGCTGTGAGGTTGAAGGACTCAGAAGATTACAAGGATGCCATATGAACTCAAGGATGATACAATTGTTGAACCAACTTAAGATGTTCCAATCAGCAGCTAGTAGTTGCCAAGTGATTTGAGGTCACTTTGTAAATGAACAGCACCTAGATCTCAAGGAGGTGGTTCTTTATTATCCATTGAATTTTGTCAGCAAAGACAACAAATTTTTGTCATTTCCAATTCAATTAAAGATATACATTAGTCTCTGATTCTGAGATTAGAAGGGAGTGTGCCACTGAGGGAAGGCTGGTGCTATGAGTCTTTAAAGGGTACAATATTTGCTTGTTGCACATAAACTTCATTCTATGGAAAAGAAGTTTAAGCAATACTATGCAATGTCCCCCCAAATTCCAAGATGATTCAGGCAGATGTCACAGAAATACAAGTTTCTGGCTGCAATAGAGAATGGTAAAAAGAGTCCCAAATCCCATGGGGGAGAGTGCAGAACACCCAGAAGTGCAGACCATCCTGAGACCACAGGACAGACTGCCACTTCTGCCCACTTTTGCTCATATCCCTGACCCAAGAAGAAACTGCATAGTACCTCTAGACACATGAATATAGGAACAGTCAGCATCCAGGTACCTGCAGTTCTGGTCTGTGCCCTGAACTGAACTGAATCTGTCAAACAGCTCCTTGCACCCAAATCTCATGGGGGAAAGAGCTAGACACTCAGAAGTGTGCTCCCTCCTGAGAAATCAGAGGAGACTACCCTCTGCCCACATTCCCTACCCAAGAGGTAATCAATAGTTCCAGCTGTGCCATCTGGTCACAGGGACCTAGGGGGCTTTCAGGAGAAGGATTCTTCTGATTCCTGCCTGTGTCAAGAGCTGAAAGTCAGTCACCAGGAGCACCTACATATCTGAGAACAAAAGTAAGACCAACTTTTCTGTTCCAAGTTACCTTCCTGGTGGACTCAGCATGAAAGCAGTACTCCTCTGGGAGAGGGCACTTCCACTTTCTGGCTGTGCATGGAACTGAAATCTTCCCATCCCACAGCTCACTATTCACAAATCCTGAAGGGAGAGAGCTTAACAACCAGAAGTGCAGACCATCCTGAGACACAGAATAGACTGCTATTTCTGTCTACCTTTGCCCTCATCCCTGGCCAAAGATGAAACTGCATAGTACCTCTAGACACAGGAATATAGGAGCAGTCAGCTGCAGATATCTCTGGTTCCGGTAGGTGCCTGGAATTGAGCTGAACCAGTCAAACAGCTCCCTGCACCCAAATCCCATGGAGGAGAGAGCTAGACCCTCAGAAGAGCAGACTCTCCTGAGATATCATAGGAGACTATCCTCTGCCCACATTCCTGACCCAAGAGGAAATTGCCTAGTGCCATCTGTGCCCACTGGGCGCAGGAACCTAGGAGCAGTGAGGGGCAGGGCCCTTCCAATATCTGCCTGCCCAGAGAGCTGAAAGACAGTCATTAGGAGCACCTGCACACCTGAGATCAGAGCACTCTGTTCCCAGAAATGACTGAAACAAAACAGGAAAATAGGTCTACAGGAGTGCTGACACAGAGGCCTACAGGAGGATCAAGACACCATCAGAAACAGCAAGAAAAGCTAAGAACAGAGACAACCTGATGATGAGAGGCAAGTGCAGGAACCCAAGCAACAGGAACCAAGACTACTTGGCATCATCAGAGCCCAATTCTCCCACCAAAGCTAACACGGGATATCCAAACACACCAGAAAAGCAAGATCTAGATTTAAAATCACATTTTATTATGATGATGGAGGACTTAAGAAGATCATAAATAACTTCCTTAAGGAAATACAGGACAAAGCAAATAAACAACTAGAAGGCCTTAAAGAGGAAACACAAAAATCCCTTAAAGAACTACTGGGAAAAACAACCAAATAGGAGAAGAAAATGAAAAAAAATCCAGGATTTAAAAATAGAAGTAGAAACAATAAAGAAAGCAAAAAGGGAGACAACCCTGAAGATAGAAAACCTAGGTAAGAGATCAGGAGTCACAGATGCAAACATCACCAACAGACAAGAGATAGAAGAGAAAATCTCAGGGGCAGAAGATCACATATAAAACACAGACAAAACTGTGAAAGATAATGTAAAATGCAAAAAGCTCCTAGCCCAAAACGTCCAGGAAATGCAAGATACAATGAGCAGATCAAACTTAAGGATAATAGTTATAGAAGAGAGTGAAGACTCCCAACTTAAAGGGAGAGTGAATATATTCAACAAAATTATAGAAGGAAAGTTCTCTAACCTAAAGAAAGAGATGCCCGTAAACATACAAGAAGCCTACAGAACTCCAAATGATTGGACAAGAAGAAAAATTCCTCCTGTCACATAATAGTCAAAACACCAAATACACAAAACAAAGAAAATATTAAACGCAGTAAGGGAAAAAGGTAAAGTGACATATAAACACAGACCTATAAGAATTAAACCAGACAAGAGACTATGAAAGTCAGAAGATCCTGGACAGATGTCATACAAACCTTAAAAGAACACAAATGCCAGCCCAGGCTATTATATCCAGCAAGACTCTCAATTAACATAGATGGAGAACTCAAGATATTCCATGACAAAACCAAATTTACACAATATCTTTCTACAAATCCAGCCATATAAAGGATAATAGATGGAAAACTCCAACACAAGGTGGGAAATTACCCCATAGAGAAAGCAAGAAAGTAATCTTCTTGCAACAAAACCAAACTAAGTTTGACACACAAACATATTTCTAGGCTAACCATACTTACAGTAGTCTTCAGTAAAAGTTTAGAAGAAAGGCCATCCCAGGAAATAGCCTAAGAATGAAGAACAGAAGACACAGTCTGGTGTAAAGTTAACTACCTCTCCTTAAAGGTTGTGGAAGATGGAAGTGCCATTCTCTCTCTCTCTCTCTCTCTCTCTCTCTCTCTCTCTCTGTCTCCTATAGCCCAGGATATACTCTCAAACTCACTATGTAACTGAGAACAACCTTAACTTTCAGATTCTTCTAATTCCAACTCCTGAGTGCTGGGATCACAGACATGCAATACCTCATCTAGTTTATATGGCATCGGAGATTAAACTAAAGGCTTTGTCCAGGCTAGACAAGAACTTTACCATGTCATTTCTGCCCCAGGGAAGGCATTTAATGTTTTGTTCCTAGCATTCTCAGGGAAGCCTCTAATTATATAACAAACCTTGAAAAAGCATACCTCTTGGCCTGGGGTCAGTTGCCTGGTTTTGTCCTGAGTCATACTTCTATCATATTTCAATCTGGCACATGAAGAGCTGTGGAGCAGCTACCACAGAGTGACCCAAATGCTCTGTATGCTAGACAGTGCATATATTATAAATCTGCATAGGACCCTCTAGGAGGCTAGCACATGGCCAAACAGGAGATTCTGAATGAAGTTGGAAAAACTCTTGCAGTCCACAGCTCCCTGACCTCCAGCCTCTGTGTGTGTGTGTGTGTGTGTGTGTGTGTGTGTGTGTGTGAATGTGTCTGTGTGTCTGTGTGTTCCTGTGTACTTTTATGAATGCATGTTTGTCAAGAGCATAGATGATAAATCTCTCATTAACCAGCCTTAGTGATTAGGCTAAGATAGATGGCTATATGTGCCAGAACACCTCTGGCCTTGCCTAACCAGTGCTAGGAGTACAAAATAAATTATTATTCCCAGCTTTTCAAATGGACTTTGAGGATCAAACTCAGCTCTTTACACAGGTACAACTGTTTTACTGGGTGAGCCACTTTTCTAACCTTGGCTGTGCTCTTTCTGTGTTTAAAAAAAGCCTTGGTTTAAAGGGAAATTAGAAAATTTGCCTGAACACATGCATTCATTCACTGGAAAGTTCTTCCAAGTCAGGTGTCGGATTATAGGTTTGCAAAGAATGTGCATGACCTTCTTCTTTGCTCTTTACAATCACATGTGCACCTTGATACCATCTATCTTAGCTTAATTTAAGGTACTGAACGTGGAGCACTGAACATGGAGCGCAAATGTTTTTACTAATATCCAAGGCCACATGAAAACTCACATACATGAGAGGAATTAAGTTCTATTCTTTCCAAAGTAAGTCCTTTTCATCACTGCAAGACTACCAGCAACAAAATTTCATATACTCCCTAATATAGATTTTTAACAGGATCTTGTTTCAGTACAGCCAAACTCGACATGGGATGCAGTAAAAGATATAGAGCTGGTAAAAATAAAAAATAAAAAATAAAATAAACATACAAACAAAAACTAGTAACATTTCTACCCAGTGACATTAAGAGTAGATAAGAAACATGAATAAGTAACTAGAAATTCTAATAAAATATATTGCTTAAAAGAAAATGTTGTTCACTCTTGGAAGAGGATATTGTGAGCTGGAACTGAAATATAAATCTATGTGAGTCACAATAAATTCATGCATTTAATGTTAATTATGTTATTTATTTTAATGGTAATCAAAACTTGTTTGTATAGATACTACAAGAATATGTATTTGATTCCTTTTTTTAAGTGTTAGGAAGGTGCAAAAGTGGAACAGGTTGAAAATGTAAGGAGGATTTAGCTTAAAACAATTAAGACATATTCTTTAGGTAAAGGCTGCTTAACAATAGACGATATCAGATGTTGCAGCAACATCATCATGCCAAAATTTTTACACCTTTATACAATTGTCACAAAAGGGGTTTCTGTGTGGATGAGAACTGAGTTGAATAATTGCCAAAGTTACAGTATTTGGGTCTGAATTTTCAATTTAAGTATTTTTTTTAGAGAAAAAGGGTATTGCTAGTCTCTAGAAGGCACAGGCCTCCTCTGCCGGCTGTCCAAGGTCTGCAAATAGTGGAAAAGTAATTTAAGTAATGGCATTCAATAACCCTAGGCTTCAGAAATGCTGGAGTTCATTTGCAGTAAATCATGTCTGAGAGAGAAGGATACTATCAGTTATAGCACTACATAAACTATAATCCTGTCTTGAAGGTCAACTGAGCATGTATCCCCTGGTAAACTCACCCAAGGCAGTTCAGTTATTCATTGAGTCACTTAATATATATATATATATATATATATATATATATATATATATATATATATATATGTATAAAATCAGTGAAGCTCAGGTATGGGATCTTGCATCATGTGACATCCCTATTGAAATATTGAAATCTGTCTCAGTTTTCTGATGCTGGTTATTAAGTAAGAAGGTAAACTGAAAAAGGTAGTTTATTTAATTAGGTTAATTACCTTGGGAAAATAGGAAGATTTAATGACTACTCAACCCCCAAGTTTATCTTCATTCACTTGATGTTAAATTCAGTTCTGAACACAGACACAAAGTTTGTTTATTTTATCCTCAGATAATTGATCTTCCAACTATTCTTCAATATGGATAAATATTCTTCCATTCTTATCAAAGTAGGCCAGCTTAGTTTTATCAGAATAAAAGCATGCTTATACATTTAACAAGTGGGTTAATTCCAAATAATGAAGATTCTGCCTCAGTTGCTCTGAGACATGATACAAAATTTCCCTGCCTTCCAGAAGCCATCTAGATTTGAGTAATCACAAAGGAGGACCTGCATGCCAGAGATTTCCAAAACAAAGAAACAAATAGTGTGATCAGATGAAGCAATGAAAATATTCTGTGCTGTTCCCAGAGGAGAATGTTACTCTATAGTTTATTTCAACTCAAAAATCACAAATTCAAGTTTCTCCAAAATATGACCAATGTGGAATTCAGGTGGATACTGACTGGAGTTAAGATAGCTAAAATAAACACTACTAACTTTCTTTTTGTCAAGGTATTTAGTCATTCAAAATCCACCTCTTCTTCCTTTTTATGTTTTTAGTGATTTGTTTTTAACTTGTCTTATTTTACTCACTTTCCCTCATTCTTTTCACTAAATAGCCAGAAAGCTCAAACCAGTAAGTGAATGTAAACATGCTGAGAACAATGTAAATGTTTTACAGAGACACTCATGCCTTTCCATTGCTTTCAGATTCTTTCTATTTTGGGACTCCCAAGAAATTAGAATTTTTCAAGAATTTTATGCTTAGTTGAAAGTAAAAGGGTGAAGCCCGGTCCCAGAGGACAGAGGAGTACCTGTCTTCTGAAGAAAAGATTTCACACACTTCTGCTAGCCTACTGTTCTATTCCAGAAAGTGATGTTAATGTTGGGAAAGACCACATCTTGATTGGGACTGCTCAGCTGTACATAATTCTTATTTGTTTTCAAACCTCAGTTTCATAATAGAGCACTGAAGGTAGACTTGGGAATGGGGCAGTGATTAGGCCTCCCTCCTCCTTTTCTAATGTAGTCCATTAAATAAATCATGTTTCTCTGCTTTTCACACTTGATCTGTGCTTTGAACTGGCCTATCGAAGGCATGTGGTTGACAATGACAACTTCAGTACTATTATATGCTAACTCTACTGGTGGGTTACATGCATTCTCACATGACAGCAAGGGTAACCATCTATCACTGAATTATCTGTGTAAACACCACCATAGCTTACTAGCTCTTCTCCACATCAATGGCCAAATATGCTGGTCCAAGCAACACTAAGAGAAGTTGTGAAGAAAGAATACTATGGTGTTTTGTAACAGAGTTACATTTATTGAAAAGAAGACATCTAGGAAATTAAATTTTTCCTAGTAACTGAGGCAAACTGGCAATACATATAGGATACAAGATGCTAGAGATACATTCCCTCAAATGTACCAGCCCAAACGTTTTCAATTTTATATTAAGATAGTGGTTTCCTTTATAATTCAACAAACAAAGGTGTATAATTAATGTATTATATATATATATAAATGATATTATATAAATGCAGAATATGAGCACCTGGAAATTTTTTGAGAAATACCTGGAAAAGCAAAACCATCTACAAAATTGTAAAATGGAACGTCTATGTGCCTGAAAGGATGATTAAAAGGTCTATATGTTTGATAATCAGTTACAAATACAGGCTTCTAAATAAATTTTGGGTAATATCCACCATTGCATTGAACTTATACTTCTGCATATTTATAAAGTAGTCCCTAGTATAACAGAAAAATAAACATTTGCATAAAAGATATCAAATCTTATCAACAAGAATGTTCAGGAAGACAGGATAGATAGCAAGATTTTAAACTTTTCAGATATGCTAATTCAAATGGAAAATATAGATAACAAAATTATGGGAAGGAGATACAATCTGATCATGTATTAGGAAAAATAAAGTTAATGGAGTAAGTTCAGTGTGTCATACTCTGGGGCAACCAGGTCTCAAGGAACCTTTATTAGCCTAAGAATACAAAGTGCATCAGGCCAACTCATTACAGTAGAAGCCAGAAAATAAAAAATCAATGTACCTATCCCTCAACAACTGAAGAATGTATACAGAAAACATGGTTCATTTATACAACAAAATCTTATTCAGCTATTATAATCAAGGACATCATGAAATTTTCAGGTAAATGGATAGAAATAGAAATGCTATCCTGATTGAAGTAACCCAAACCCAAATGTATATGAATGATATGTACTCATTTATAATTGGATATTATCCATAATGTGAAGAATTGTCTATTTATCTATTTGTTTATTTCCATTCCATTTGTTTACATCTCACTTTCTGGTGACCCCCTACACAAATCCCCCATCCCACATCTGCCCTCTCCCCCTTCACTTTGCCTCTATGTGGTTACTCCCCAGCCCATTCATTGCTCTAGCATCACCCAATACTGAGGCATCAAACCTCCACAGGACCAAGGTCCTCCCCTTCCAATGATGTCAGACATGGCCATCCTCTGCTACACATGTATCTGGACCCATGGATCCCTCCTTGTACTCTCCTTGGTTATGGGTCTTGTTCCTGGGAGAACTGGTGGTCTGGCCAGTCTACATTCTTCTTCCTATGGGATTGCAATTCCTATCTGCTTCTACAGTCCTTCTAGCAGCTCCCCAACTGCAGTCCCTGTGCTTGGTCTGATGGTTCACTCCAAGAATCCACATCTACATTGTTCATTTTTTCCCAAGGAAGAGCCACACCAAGTTCCTGTCACCAAGTGCCTCTTGGAAAGAGCAACATTGTCAGTATTTGGTGTCTTATATTAATGTAGACCCATGCCACTATGGTGCCACCATCCTCTAGAGAGAGGATCGAGCTGTACAAGAGTAGAGATAAATCAAGATGAGCACAAGCAATCAGGTAAAACAGCAGGTATGTGTGTGTTCAATTTGCTATGCTTTTTCTCTGTGTATATGTGATTAGAAGCTTCAAGTTTCTTGTGCCTTGACTACAGTCCACTGTATGTTAAAAGAAATCCTTTCCCCAATAAGTTTTGTTTTGTCCAGGTATTTTGTTACAGCAACAGAAATGAAACCAGGGCACACTCTTTATACCAGACATTAGCTGGGGTAACCAGACAATAAAATTATTTCAAGAACCTTCCTTTAGAGAATATGCAGGCAGTGCCAGGAATTGTCTTGTTAGCTCAGAGTCCTTCTATGTTTAGCAGAAAGAGAGAAGGTGAAACCAGGTACTGATGACATGTGCAAGAGACAAGAGTAATCAAATATTGCTGAGACTGAGGAAGATGTAAGAGGACCATGAATACAGATGAAGGACAGTATACACCACTTCTCACATCTCTGCTCTGTATGCAGAAAAATTTAAATTGAAGTATAAAGATATTTATCATGGGAACTGTTTAAAGGTCCAATTAGCATTTACTATATACCAAGATTGCTTATGTCAAGAAATGTTCACAGAAAAGAACTATAAAAGCTGACAAAGAAAGGTCACATAAGCTAGTCAGGTTGAAAAGGTATGTGCTCAGCAATTAGGCCTGATGATGGGAAGAAATGGTTTGGTTGCTTGTAAAAGGAAAACATTTTTTTTAAAATGTTAATCTTTTAAGTCAGTTGTCTTGACAAATACAAGTAGGTTGAATAAATGAACCTCTAAGTAACTCAGATAGCAAGCTCATAAAACCCAAAGCTTCTTTAATGGAGTCAGAGCTCTAATGTTCTTTGACAGCCTCATTGGAAATTAAGATAGTAAGTATATCACAAAGAAGCAAAGTCTGCATTGAAATTTATTCACAGAACCCTATCACCTCTGCAAGTGTCCCTCGCTCCAACTCTGAATAATTTGTTTGGCTATGTTTCGAAAATGTCTCACTTGAATACACTTCATTTGTGATTTGCATTTTGTCATTCTTTGCCCAAAAGGGGTGGGATGTAGGAAGAGAGAGGATTAGGAAGAGAAACTACAACAAAAGGATTCCGCACTTTGCTTTGGGTCTCAGGGTAATTTGGGAGTCACAAAGAAGCAACTTGGCCACAATGTTGCTGGCAAAACTCTGAGATTTTTTATGTCAATGACTTATTCCACTGGAACATATTCCAAGACAATCCTAAAATATTGGTTGCATAATCTTCTCTTACTGCTTTAGTTGTTTGTTACTTTTCTGCTCTTTAATGGTTATAAGACTGGAAAGATTCCATTATGATTACAGATTGTAATAGATTCAAAATGCATCAACTTATTATTGTCTATTATAGAATAGTGAATATGTGGAGCACTGTGTAATAGAGTCAGAAGCATCTTCAGACACCATACTTCCCTCTGATTTGCAAAAGACAATCAGCCAAGGTTTCATTTTCTGTACCTGCTGGATCAGAAAGAAAGTAAGTTTCATAGTCCTCTGTAACCAGGAAAAGCATCAATATAGAACATGGAAACATGTGGTATACCACGGGAAAATGGGAAACATTAGAGTGTACATATTTTGAATAGTGGATATAGCACTTTTTATGTGTTACTGGAGTCAAGGTGCACATGTGGACTTCAGTTCATCAGGCTAGCTGGCCCTTGATCCCAGACAGTCTGTTTTCATTTATTACCTCATTGTGAGAACATTAGGATCATTGGTGTATACTAGCATATCTCAGTTTTGCATGGGTTCTAGGAATTTGAACTCAGGTTATCTTGCCACTCTGCCATCTCCCTAAGTCTGGTTGTTACCTTTGAATTTGTTCTTAGTTCATCAGCTGCTGCTGGGGTATCACAAGTAAGCCCTTTGGGAATAATGTCTGTCTTCTCTGCCTCACCTACTACATAGCACTTGTTTACTTATTTGACAAGACTTTTGGCATTCATTGCAGCAGACCTGAACACCTTAGTCTGGAATGTATATTTTGACTTGTTTATTCTGGAGGTCACTGCAGTTACCCCATCCAAACTGAAGTCTCTGAATCCAACCCCGATTGCACAAATCATTTTGATTTAGACTTCACTTAATTTTATGAAGCTTTGACTGAGGCTTACAAAAACATTACAAAACAAATTGTAATTTCTTTCTGTCCAGGAACAAAAACTATTCTCAGCCTCATACTTTTAGCAATTCTAGGTTTTCAGGTACTCAGAGTACAATGGAGATGTAAAGGTTTACATACTATAAAATGTATTTTATTTGAGCCATAATTTATTTATTATAAAACCTGATTTTAGTGCCATTGTGTTTTCTCTAATTATTTAATAAAATAAGAATAAAAATTATAAAAACTGGATAGACATAAATGATATATTGTAGCTCTTAACTCACAAGCACAGGTCCTGGCAGAGTGGATTAGATCCATATGGAAACAATGACCATATCTAGAACCTACCCTGACTCAAGAGAATGAAGAAAATACATACTGAACATGAAAAATATTTGCTAGACGTGAGGGACCAACAGCACATGTGTTTTTCCTAATGTCCTTATAATATTCCTCTGACACCTCCAGCTCTGTTGCTCCCATTTAACAGAAAAGGAAAGAAAGACACAGAAAAGCAAACTACCTTGACAAGGTCTATTGCCATAGAGATGAGAGTACAGTTGACCTTTACCTTACTGCCTTCCCTCTTCTGAGATCAATGTGTTCAATATGTTAGTGCATAATCAGTTTTCCATCAGTATGTCATGGTTTCGTGTAGTACTTTTTATTTACTATATATTTTGATCTTTGAGAGGTATTTAATAAAATGCCCTGATTTTTTTAAATCATGTTAAATTTAGGAAGAAAGAGCCTTTTGATAATTTTCTTCACTGTACAAATGAGTATTAGTACAACTAAAGCAAAAATATCCTCTGATAATATACAGGAATTAATGAAGTTTAAAACAGAGAATGTTGAGGTGAACTGAGGTCAAACACTTAAGAGAATGTTTAGTGCATGGTGCTGTGATTAAGCATAGTGCCTATATCTCAGAATTCTCTCTCTCTCTCTCTCTCTCTCTCTCTCTCTCTGTGTGTGTGTGTGTGTGTGTGTGTGTGTGTGTGTGTGTGGTATGTGTATATGTGTGTGTTTGCATGCATGCCCGCGTGTGTGTGTATGATTTGATGTGAATTCCTAAAATGAAGGCCATATTGGAATACATAGAACTGTAATACATAACAGAAACTTTTCAGAATAATGTTAGAATTAGATAATATGTTCTGCGTCAGCACAGAGGAGAAAGAAGCCTCAATCATCATTGTTGAGCACAAAGGATGGAGACTTGCACAGGAGGATAACTCTGGGTTCACATCCCAGCTACACCATGGACAATGTTTACAACATCTAGATCTTAGTTTCCTTATTTCTAAAAGACTCGTGAATGAGAAACAATGTGTGAGAGACTCATATGTCTTTTCCCTGAAGTATCTCCAAGTATCCAATAAATAGCTGTTTCCCTCACTTGCCTGCATAATTGAGAACTGTTTAACAAAGGAGTCAGTATTTGATATGTGTGAGAAGATTAATATGAAAACTAACAATTAAAATATTAAACATTTATAAAGATCATATATTTTATTAGAGGTTCATATTATGTGAACATACTATTCTGAGCAGCATGAAAGCATTCTATGGTCAACATACCTACTATGTAATTTGAATTAATATTAATGTTAATAATTAATATTTATATTATCCATCATAAAAACATAAACATTGAAGGAGCTTGAGACCCTATATGAACAACAATGTCAAACAACCAGAGCTTCCAGGGACTAAGCTACTAAGCCACCACCCAAAGACTATACATGGACTGACCCTGGGCTCCAACTGCATAGGTAGCAATGAATAGCCTAGTAAGAGCACCAGTGGAAGGGGAAGCCCTTGGACCTGCCAAGGCTGAACCCCCAGTGAATGTGATTGTTGGGGGGAAGGAGGTAATGGGGGGAGGATGGGGAGGGGAATACCCATACAGAAGAGAGGGGGAGAGCTTAGGGGGATGTTGGCCTGGAAACCAGGAAGGGGAATAACAATTGAAATGTAAATAGTAAATACTCAAGTTAATAAAGATGAAAAAAAAGAAAACAAAAACATTCATTTATACACAAAAGCACATTTTCTATGTGTGTGCTTCTACGTGTAAATGTGTTTCTGGGTTTCTGTGTGAGTGCATGAGTATATGTATAAATAAATATGTGTTCACATGTGTGCACACATTTTTGTGTCCATGTGTGTGCATGTGTAATGTTCAGGTATTTGTTTGTGTGTGTGTTCCTAGTGTTATGCTTCATATTAACGTTTGATCAAAGTAGTCTGAAAGGAAAGCATTCCATCAAGAGATGTAGATAGTTTAAGTAGAAGTCTATTTATCAAATTTCAGCAAAAACTTGAAAGAGAAATTGTTTTGGTCACTTCAAAGTAGAAAATTATCTACAGGGTACTGTGTTGTGGATTTTAAACACATTTTTGTGATATTTGTGAGGTATTTAGGAAGTACACATATTTGTGTGTTAAGGTGATCCTTTCTCATTATTGAAACTGTAATAGAGTCAGTCTTCCTTTAAGTTCTTTCAGTGATCCTTATAAAAGGTCTTGGGGGTTGGGGATTTAGCTCAGTGGTAGAGCTCTTGCCTAGCAAGCGCAAGGCCCTGGGTTCGGTCCCCAGCTCCAAAAAAAAAAAAAAAAAAAAAAAAGGTCTTAGGGTGTGTCAAAAATCATGGCCACTATCTACTAGGAGCAATTCAGGAAGTGACATTCATTTATGGCCTCTGCTTCAGTTCCTACCTCGAGATCCTGTTCCTACTTCCCTTCACAATAAATTGTAAACTCTAAATTGAAACAAATCATTTCCTCCATAAGTTGCTTTTTTGTCAGTATTGTATAACAGCAATAAAAAGATAAACAAAAGATCTAGAATACCTATACTGAGAAATTTGAGGCAGAATTCTGTGACTTACTATCTAGCCAGCGTAGGGGTCTCAGTGAACTCTAATTCATTGAGAAAGCCTGTCTTATGAAATACAGAGGAAAGAAATTGAAGAAAATATCCAACATTGACTTCTGGCTTCTACAGACACTAAAGACACACACACACACACACACACACACACACACACACACACACACACACACACACACACCCCTTCAAAAAGAAAGAAAAACAGGAGAAACAGATAACACCTTCCACAATTTAGGGACTCAGAGATTCAAAATACCTGTTAGTTGATGGTGGAATTTCTTAACTAAGAAATGAGAGTATGTGTCAGAATATCACTCACAATTCTGTGTTTAAGTTTGGGAAAGATGTGATGTTTGGAAAATACTTGTGCTTTTCTTGCCCTCAACAGAGTTTATCCTATGCACCTTTATCAAGTTTTAATCCTTTGCATTGTAACTACAGGCTCCTGATTCACCTGGTATACATGGAGAGCAGCCACAGGGAACATCACTAATGCTGGTGGTAGAAACACTTAAAAATCATTGAAAAAGGCTGATCAATTGTCCGTTCTTAGGCACCTCTTAAATGTTGTTTTTGCTGTTAGAAAAGAAAAAGAATATTTTTATAGATTTTTTTATCCACCAGAATTCCTAGAATTCCTTTCAAAATTGCATGTACTTTTTCTTCTCCTATGAGAGAAATCAGTGATTAAACAAGATGCAGTTTTGCGGATCCACCTGCCCAATAATGATGAGTAACAGCCAAATAAAAATGAAAGCAGGCAAGAGGAAATTTTGATAATCTTGGTTATTACGTGGTGCCATCAAAGGCTGACACCAACCTTACCCAGCCACTACTGAGATCCAAATTTTAGGATAGTGAAAGAAAAAAATACTTTTGTTCTCTGTTTTAATTTTATTTTCTCATTGAGTCTGTTATCTGTTCCAAAATTTGCAGTTATGGGATTCAGTTGAACTTGGAAGGAAACTGCTTACCTTACTGACAAATTGGGCCTCACCTACTGGTGTAGACACTTATAAATGAACATGAGCCTGAAAAGTCACGATAGAAAAAAACTAAAACATAGCCAGAACAACTTTCTGGTCATCATTTGGTCCTCATAAAACCATTACAAGGCATATCCTGTCCCTGGCTAATTGCAATTGGGAAATAATAGGAAGCCACTCTAAATTCATGTCTATCTGGAGGAGTCAGCAAGCCAACCATCATCATAAAAGACATCACCAAAGAAGAAACAGCAAGCATTACCTAGAAATAACTTCCCCACCCTACCAATAGGCTACTCCCACAGAGCTGCAAACTCCTCCATACTGACACTTTCTTTGCTCCTTGGTAGCACTCTAGTCTAAGTATTAAGAGACCAGAGGCTACCTTTGGGAGTGGAACTCTGCATTGCAGTGACTTTTAATGCTGAATCAGTATTAAGAGTGTGTCTTGGAACTCCTGTCTTTGAAATCCACTTGAAAGCAGTGAGTAAGACACTAAAATGCCACTTACTTTTAATGAGTCATTCCACTCTGGAGGCTGAAGCACAAGGACTAAGGATCCAGGGACACACTAACTATATAATAAGATTTTTGTTTCCCAAGTACCAACAACATATTTAAAATTCTGTAAATGACTTCCCACATTATGACAGTGTGTTCATATTTCTTAGGTACACTAATTTCATAAGGTTCTCCATGAGAAAGTAGCAAACCAAAATCTTAGAAAACAAATATAGAGTATCATTTAGCAATTACTCGTTGTGACTCTAAGAAAATTTGTCTTCAGCATCTCACAGTATATTGACAGAAAGACGCATAATAATTGGTAAAGGATAAATACTAGATAGAGATAGATGACAGATTTGAAATCTTATACATACATACAGTCACATATGATATGTTACATTTCTCAAGTGGCAATAGATCAGCATATATTTAAGTCCGTGAATGCATTTAGTAGGATCAGTCACATTATGGAGTCATTACCATGCACACATACTTATGGATTCTTTAACAAGCTTATCCAGCCTTTTATCTTGGTTTTATTCCTTACTTTGCCTGTGCATCTTGCCTTAGACACATAAGTGAGCTGCCTTAGTGCTGGGCCTATCCCTTATTTACATTTCAAACCTTGTCCTAGATCTATTAACAAAAGAGTGAGTCCCAGTGCTAACTTTCACACAGTAGCTCTCTACTTCATAGGAAAGTTTTCTATCTGTTTCTCATAAGGGCAATGTCAATATCTTTCTTTAATGGACTGTGAAAAGGTGAATTTTGCTAAGTAGGAATTGCAGTCATCCCATATATATATAACATGGCAGTGCTGCATACATGTTGTTGTTACAAGTTCAGTGTAAATATGGAAACTAGCCTAGAACATGCTTATCAACAGTCAGTTTATTATCCCTTATAGTCCACACAGGTGGAGCTGCAAAAACACAACCACAATGGAAAGCATTGATGGGTACCATCTGTATTCAATAATTTAATGCCTATTTGCGTTTGGTATTTATGAATAACTAGCTGATTGCACCATTCAAGTCAGTAACAAAACCACATGTTTATTTGGCCCTTGGTAGATGGGGTTTTAATGCAAAACATTCCACCATAAGCTTATGTGCTTGAATACTTGGTTCCCAACTGTTTGGGAAATTGAAAAAACTTTAGGAGACAGAGCCTTATTGGAGGAAGTGGTTCACTCACTGGAGATGGATTTGAAATCTCTGTATTCTTTCCCCAATTCCTGGTAACTCTCTGCTTCCTGACTGTGAATTCAGTATGACCAGCAGGTCTGTTTCTTCTGCCATGCCTTTTCAAACATGATGGACTGATGGACTTTATCCTATCCAAGACTGCATGAAAATAAATTGTTTCCACCTGAAGTTGTTTTTTTTAATCACAACAGCCAGCAGAGTAATCGTTGATTGGTTTTTAATGTAGGTATGGGCAGGGACAAGATGATTCAAGACATGTTACCGCACAGATTTTATACTACGAAATCATGTTTAAATGCATTTTTGGTGTTTTAACCTTGAAAGTTCAAAGACATTGATAAAAGAAAGTAAAAGTAATTATAGGGAATCATAATGATTCATCAAACTAAACAAATGATAAACAAAAGTATAATATAGAATAATCCCTTTTAGTTTTTAATGTGTGTATTAGTTTTGTTGGGCTAGTATATACATGCATATAAGTGTATTGTATGTGCAGATACACATGCTACAAATCACATGTGGAGTAAGAGTCTTTAGTAGTCAGCCGTCTCATTCTCCCTGGCATTATCTAGGTATTAAACTTAGGTGTTGAAGGCACTCTGCTGAGTGATTCATCTTGCCAATCCTACATCCTTAATTTATGAGATAAACCTTGAGTCCCTGCCAAGCAAATTAATTAGGCTCCTCACTAATAAATTTCAGAGATCCTTTTACCATCTCCCTAGTGCTATGATTACATTTTTGCACTTCTGTGCTTGGCTTTTTACATGGGTTTGAGAAATTGGTGTCAGATTCTCATACTTGCATGTTGACCACTTTCCTGGTTGAGCTGACTACTACCCACCAGAACTAGTTACCCTGAGACTGAGATAATGATATAAGGCACAGATCTAGAAGTATCATTATCTTGGAGTCCTCCATATTTTGAGAAGTCTTGTTATTTGATAATGTTGTTATTGTCTGTGTCCTAGTATTTTTTTTCTCTCTGCATCTAGTAGATGATGGACTTGATTAGAACATTACACACAGTCTTTATAGGGTAGGATGTGCTTTACAATAGTCTTGTAGCATCTAGTTACTAGGAAAATAAAAGGTCTTGTGTTTAGTAAAGACTTGAGCCCTAGTTGATGTATCTGAGATGTATATGATAAGATTTGTATGCAAAATAACTTTAATACAGATAAAGCAACAAAAAAGTGGACAATATCCAAACATCACTTTGGATTTCATTTTCTGAAATGGCTAGGAGTCAACTAAGGTCACAAAATTGAAGAGGAACCAGCTGCCAAGGTGCCTTTCACTGTGCAAGACCATGCAATTCAGGGGCTGGGCCAGAAATGGGTAATACTAGAAAACACTTAATTCCTTAGAGGGATTTTGAATGAAAGAAACACTGGAGTCAACAGAGGTATCATTTGTGGTTTAGTTACACTATCTGAATAGTCATAGGAGTAGGGATATGGTGCTTCCTAAGGGTAAAGGATGTGCATGAATACCTTATTGTTCCCATATGATTCAGCATGGGATTGTTAAATCAAGCTCATTTATAGTCAAAATCAAAATACCAAGATAGTGGTCTCTACCTCTGCTGGGTGATAGACAGTGAGAGGAAGCCTGGTAAGGTAGAGCCAAAGGCTAGAAGCCCCAGAGAAACTGAAGGGCAGTAGTAGCTCCTGGCACCAGGCCCCTGTCATGTAACTATCTCTGCCCCATAGATTTGTGGCCATCAATCAGGTAAGGGAAATGCCCCAAGGACTTCCACATGTAGATGAGGCATCCCTAACATCTTAAACCAAGACAATAGGAAAGGAGACATGACCAAAGTGAAATAATCTCAAAATAGTGTTCTCCATGCTAACGCGGTACCTAGAGGCCCAGAGGACATTGGCAGTTAGCTTTTCTTCCAAGATATTCCTCCCTGGAAAGGATATTTAATCCTAGTCCCAGCCTGAGAACTCGGGTATGGTATTATGCATCCATTTTCCACCATCACAATAAACTGTTTAGAACCATGGACTGATTGTTTCTGTAGAGATCAACCGTGAGGAGTCATGGAGAGGTATATACCTAGAGAGCCACAGCCTAGTCACCCTTAGAAGGTCTTTCTTTCCTTCCAGCCATATTTGCCACCAAGCCAGCCATCAGCTAAGGACAATCATCTTGCATCAAGCTGGGACAAGCTGGAGTTCCCCTTCTCCTGCACCCCTGTCCCTGGGATAGGTGCTGTTCCTATCCTGCCAGCCACCTACTCCATTCTCAGCTCTTCTTAGACTCCCATTGACACCTGGTGTCCATGAATCTGAATTCTTCCTCAGACCCAGCCTCGTTGCAGACCTTACGATGCCCAACCCAGTTGGAGAATTCCCAAGTCTCAGACTGCACTTTCTAGCAAACCTATAACTGCCTCAGTGCTTCCCTATGGCCCAGCACCTGTCCTGAACATGTGGGATAAGCAAAGAACGATCAAATTTCCTGCATTCTTCTTCAGCAAGGGGCCTTGCCTAGTGTCTCAGTGGATGTAAGTTTTAACCCTACATACATTCTTCACAATTTTACATCTTGATAAATATACTGTACATCATAAATGAAGTCAACATTCCATACTTAGCTCAGCAAAAATGTGACAGTAGTTTTTCTTTGACTTTGTTCTATCAGTTCACTGATATTGTTTCGAATACCAGGACCATGCTGTCTATCATCCCTGGATTTACAGATTCTACTAAATCAATAATAATTTTATTCCATCTCTAAGTGGAAGCAATGACAGTCAAGATAAGATGTATTGTCTCCTGAAATTCTTTCATTGTTCCTTACTATGGAGGCCAAAATCAGACAAAAGAGGTAGAATGACATAGGGAAAGTGTTATGTGAAAAAACTTTTCCTGAGGAGATGCAACACATGACTACTCACTCCAGATAGGAAATAAAGTGAGCAGTATAGACACATGGACTCCAAGGCCAAGTTCTCAGCACAAAGGGGATTTATTTACACCAGAAGAATAAAGACTAGAAAATAAGAAACAGATAGAAGATGGAGGTTGAGAGAAAAGAAGAAGCAAATGAGAGGGAAAGGGGTTATGTGTCCCAGAAGATAAAAGATGTCTTCTAAATAGAGTTGAGACAGATGTAGTTGATAGGAAAATGGCAGTTTATAAAAGATAAGATGGTAAACCCATGTTAAGATGCAGTGTTGAATTTTAATTGAGTACATTCATTACATGAGCCAAAGGGACTTTTGATTTATGGACTTCAGTGCTATAATTTGGTAGTCAGCCTAGGAGGAGAAGGTGTCCAAATAAGGAAATAGACCTTGGGGGTAGCTTTGAGAATATAATTTAATAGTTTCTAGCAATGCAGTGGGAATGGAAGAGAATGGCAAGGCTTGCCAGAGCCATGTTTGCTGTGCTCTGGCTGGCTAAAGGACTTTCACAGATCCCATGACAGACCAAAATATGGATATCACCAAAGTCCCTTGGTGAACCAGTGAGGGTTTTTTTCACATTACTTTCAGGAATTTGGGTGAAGGGCTGTTTTCAGGAACAGAAATGATTCAAAGATAGCTGCATCTTCAAGGTCTACCCCATGATGGTTGACAGCTCATGGGTAAAAGCTGGAAAACTGAAGAGCCATGAGGCATCCTGCCCTATCTCAGCCTTAATCCTTGGTCCTGCACTTCTCTCTTCCCTGTGAAGAGCCAAAGTCACCAGAACTTCCCATACTCCTCACCTGGCAGATGGTGGCCTCCGAGCAGAGGAAAGGCAGCCTACCCTAGCCTCCTCATCACCAAAACTTGCCCTCCCTCACCTGATTAACAATCAGTACTTCTCCCAGTGAACATGGCTCCTGCCCTTGAAGGAAGCAGGAGCCAATATACTTGATGTGATAAAAGCCCACTCTTGGACTATGGGAAAGAGGAAATTAAGTGTTTCCAGATAGCTGTGAGACATAGTAGCTTCTGATAATGAGTTACTTTTTCCCAGGTCAGGAAGGTCCCTTTCCAGGTGTGGTTCTGCCCCTCTGTCTGAACAAATGTTTTGGGAGGGTTGAAAGATGGCACTCCCTTACAACCTTCCCAATCATGTAATGCCAAAGCTGGAGTATCTCAGCTTATGCATAGATAGATAGATAGATAGATAGATAGATAGATAGATAGATAGATAGATAGATAGATAGATAGATAGAGATAGAGAAAGAGATAGAGATAGAGATAGAGATAGAGATAGAGATAGAGATAGAGATAGAGATAGAGATAGAGATAGAGATAGATAGAGATAGGTATAGATATATATCTCAAACCCCTGGAAGTAAGCATCACATTCCTAACCTGTGAAGCAGAAAAGGCCTGCAGTGCAGGTTAGACTCATATAATAATCTCTTTGCTCTTGCATGGGACTTACAATTCCTGGCAATCTCCTGGGATTCTCACAAACTGGGCATAACAAAACATGGAATACACTGTACAACCTCCATGCAGGTCAACGGTGTCTTTTCCACATTCTTTAATTTGTCTAAAACTAAGATGGCTTGGATGCTTTCTGTTTCTTTCTGGCAGGTGGTCTGGCCAGTCCTCTCTGTAGCTTGGCTCTGCTCTTCTCACACTCAGCAATTATTGCTTAATCTGGTAGAGAGGAAGCTCGTGAATCCTGTCAGGTCCAGGGACTTCCTGAAGCTATTTGAAGCATTTACTTTCCTGCTTAACAGCTTCCTTCCAAACGGAATGCTTTAATTCCTGCCAAAAGTTGTTATACAACAAAGGGTAAACTTCTGATCAATCATCTTCTTTTACTAATCACAAAGCTACCACTAAGTATCTACACAGCCATCAAATGAGGAGTGGCCTTTCATCCAAATCAGTGACAGCTCTGTGAAATAGTTGGTACTTCCCTCTGCACTTAAAATAGTGAAGCAGACATCATCCTTAACCTAACAAATTAAAAAGCTAAAGCTCAAAGAAGTCAGTGTTTTAAATATTTTTTTTTCATTTTCTCTTTTAAAATGTGATGTTTTACAACCCTTACCAGTCATCAGTGCCAGATCAAATTACTTTCATATAATTTCTTTATTTCCATTTTCTGAGAGCTTAATGAAAATGTTTTTATCATATATTTTCAGAGCAGCACATGGAAACTTGGAAGCTGGAGTTGATTTATTCATTTCAGCTTTAACTCTGTGTTTTTATGTTAATTACCCCATGCATTATTAACTGTACCTTATCAAAACAGAGGCGATGGATTCTTAATTTGTTCTGAGATTCCTGTGTTTTCCTACCTTTAGTTTGCCTTCTTGGAGAGACAGGCCTTTAGACGGCATTTAAAAAATGTTGCTTTTCAAAAGCCCTGCATGGGCCTTCAAGGAATCAATGTCTTTATATTAGAATACAGAATATACTTTCAAGACAACTGAATTTTCCCAAATATGTCTGTCAGGAACTTTTCTATGTATTTCTGTCCTTTTCCCTTTCTCTTTCTCTCTCTGTATCCTTTATTTCTATCGTTTCTCTCTGTCTGTCTCTGTCTCTGTCTCTCTCTTTCTGTCTCCGTCTCTCTCTGTCTGTCTCTCTCTTTTTGTGCATGCATGTGTGCGATCATGTGCACACACATGTCCTTTGTGTCACAACATTATTTTTCTTCCTGCTCATTTAGACAGTTAGAATGGAATCAGATGTGCTGTCAATGCACATGATCAGGAAAACTTTTTATAGATTAATGAAACTCAGAGGGGCAATCATTACTTAGTATAACACACACCTCTGTTCAATGACTGACAGGCAGTCATTTCAATATAGACAACAATTTAGCCAAGTTCAATAGTAAGAGTATTGCAATTTAAACACGCTAACCAAACCTGAATTATCAGTTGTAAGAGTTGTGCGATATAAGGACACCAAAACTGAATTATGCACTTTAAAAGGTTCAAATGTTGAATTTTGTTTGTGAATATTTGATCATGATGTTGTTAAAGTGTAAGTTTGATACATGCTGCAGAAAAATGATAATTCTAAAGTAAACCTCATTACAGATGAAGGATCTGAGCCTTAATGCAAGTAAACCAAACAGGTCTTATGTTGTGTGTTTCTATTTGTGTTTACTTAAGAAGCATATATGTATGTGGTATATGTACACCTTTGTTCATGGGTGAATGTACCTTTGTGCATGCAGCATCCAGATGATATATATGTTCTAATGTCTTCTGTCACTGTCTGCCTTAGACCTTTAAAGCAGGCCCTACTGCTAAACTATAAATTTTTGAATTTTGGGTAAATTGATAGCTAGGAAGTCCTAGCAACCCTACTATATCTTCCTTCTTTAGTAATGGGGTTATAGCTATGCAGGGGACCACACCAATCTCATCATGTGGTGCTGGTATTCAAACTATATTCTTCACACTTGTGCAAAAAGTATTTATTTTAGTAAGATTTATTTTTTAATTTTGAAATGTAAGCACAATGATAGAATGTTCTCCTTTCCTTTCCTCTCTCCAACCCATCACATGTACTTACCCAATTGTCTTTCTCAAATGTATAACGAATTTTCTATAAATTGTCCATATATATTTATGAGTATATTATATAAAATTTATGCATATGTGTGCATGTATATACATGGATTTGCAAAAGACCTGCTGTATCTGTACAATGTTGCTTATATGTATCTAACCTAAGGACTGACCATTTGATAGTGAATAACCAAATAAACGGAACTTCTCAGTGGAAAACTATTACTCATACTCTCAGCATTCCTTAGCTGTCTCTAGTTCCATATCTGTGCATGAAGCCTCATGCTCCTGAAATCCAAATGCCCTCATTTTGAACTTACTTAGGTAACCATACGGGTGAGATGTCCAACTTGTATCTTTCCTGACACTCTTAGGAATCTCATTCTCAAGGAAGCATTTTCTTCTTCTGACTCGTACAATCTCTACTCCATCTCTTCCATACTGATCTGTGAGCTTAGGTGGTGGGGTTCTATTGTTGATATATGTATCAGGTGGCACTGAGCATCATCCAGTACTTGTCATTTACATTTTAATCAGTTGTGGTTTCTGTAATGGTTTCTCTCATTCATGGTAATTTTTCCTTGATGAGAGGTGTCTACATCACGTATCTGTGCATGCAGTGGTCAATGTTTAGTATGAAGTTAGAGATTATGTTGGTTTAATATGGTGGTGGTTTTATCTCTTCCTCCAAGATTCCTAAAAGTAGGTAGTGAGAAAGGCAGTAAACACAGTTAACTACTGACGCATCTCTTCAGACTCTGTGTGATTTATTTTCAATCACAAATGAACAGAAAAATGAACTATATATGTAGCTAGACTGTGATGCTTCCTTCCTGTAAAACCTGATGATTGCATAGAGTGTGGAAACTACAAAAACAAGCATGGGTCTTAAAATAGAGTAGTCTTGCAACTAAACTGCAGGTTAATTTCTAACTACTGGGTAACTGGATGATTCGAAGATTTATTTAATCCCTGTGTCTTTTTTAGTTTTTAAAATGATGGTGATAATGTGCTTAGGTAATAACTATCCTTAAGTAATATTGACAATTATTTTAATAAAACACTTTTTCTTCCAGTAGGGGATTGTCAGTTATCAAAGAATTCACAGTCAATATAGAAATGTGGAAAACTGAAACCTCATTAAATTAAACTGAAACTTCATTAAATTATTCACATTTAATCCATCAGGCCTCATATATTGAAGACTTTATTCACAAATTTAGCTAGTAATTGGTAGGGAGAGGAACATCTTAAAGAATAGTATTTGGTACTTATTGAAAATTCATAAGGCCTGTCACAGGACTGTTATTACATTAGAATAATTTTGGAGAGACTAGGGCCTTTATTTTGCTTGCTCATGTTATATGTTGTTGTTATTGTTGACATTCCCAAAAGCCTGAGTGAATAAGTATGCATACTTCTGTTTATAAGAGTTGGTATTGTAGAGCTCTATGAATTTCCTTCTCTTTTCAGACATTTGTAGGAAACATGAATTCTGACAGTGTGGTTCACCACAAACTGCTAAACTCTGTGAGATCCCACTTTATTCGCTTTGTGCCCATGGGGTGAAATCCAAATGGAAAGATCGGGATGAGAGTAGAGGCCTATGAATGTTCCTAAAGTAAGTACCCTCACAACCAAATCATACAGAGATACTGATAGTCATGGAATACCAGATTAATCATGTTGAGATTTAAAATATGTTCATGCCTCTGTATTTGTGTGTGTGTGTGTGTGCATGTGCACATGTGAGCATTCATGCTTACATATATGGGTGCAAAAGTGGCTAAACAGAAAACTCCAGTATTTCTGAAGAACATGATTAGTGTACCATTTGACCCAAGACTTTTAAGTTGATCTGGAATTTCCAGCTGTGTCTATGCTGGCTGACCAGTGGTGACCCTCAAAGTTCTGGTCACATTTATTTCTTCACTTCTGGGATTACTATTGCATAATATTATATCCAACTTGATTTGTGTTCTGTGAATGGAATTTAGGTCTTCATACTTACAGGGTAAGCACTTTAGAAAGCATAGCTATTTCCTCGGTCTGTAATCATTTCATCTTATTCTAGATATTAATATATATATTCCCCTTAGAAGTGTGAGGTGAACTTTATTAGCAAAAGTAGATGGGAGCAGGAGCCCTGCCTGAGACACCGCCGGAACCTGAAGGAAACAGACCGGATAAACAGTTCTCTGCACCCAAATCCCGTGGGAGGGAGAGCTAAACCTTCAGAGAGGCAGACACGCCTGCGAAACCAGAAGAGACTGCTCTCTGCACACATTACTGATTCCAGAGGAAAACACCGGAGGCCATCTGGAACCCTGGTGCACGGAGGCTCCCGGAAGAGGCGGCAGATCTTCCTGGTTGCTGCCACCACGGAGAGCCAGTGGGCAGAACCCATGAAATAACTTGAGCCTCGGGGCCACAGGTAAGACTAACTTATCTGCTGCAAGTGACTTGCCTGGTGGAATCGGGACAAACAGAGGCAGAATTCCTCTAGGATCGGGCACGCCCTGTGTTTACGGAAGTCCCACCCCGGATCCCGGCCCGCAGCAGCTCTCTGCTCCCCAGAACCCGTGGAGAGATACCTTACCGCCTGGTCAGGTGGGCACTCCTGAGGCTGCAGAGCAGAAGAGACCACCAACACTGCCCACCCCTGCCCACATCCCTGACCCAAGAGGAAACTGTACAAGGCCTCTGGGTTCCTGTGGGGGAGGGCCCAGGAGCAGCAGGAGCCCTGCCTGAGACACCGCCGGAACCTGAAGGAAACAGATCGGATAAACAGTTCTCTGCACCCAAATCCCGTGGGAGGGAGAGCTAAACCTTCAGAGAGGCAGACACGCCTGCGAAACCAGAAGAGACTGCTCTCTGCACACATTACTGATTCCAGAGGAAAGCACCAGAATCCATCTGAAACCCTGGTGCACTGAGGCTCCCGGAAGAGGTGGCGCAGAGCTTCCTGGGTGCTGCCACAGAGGAGAGCGCGTGGGCAGCACCCCCCCGAGCGAACTTGAGCCTCGGGACCACAGGTAAGACCAACTTTTCTGCTGCAAGTGACCTGCCTGGTGAACTCAAGGCACAGGTCCACAGGAACAGCTGAAGACCTGTAGAAAGGAAAAACTACACGCCCGAAAGCAGAACACTCTGTCCCCATAACTGACTGAAAGAGAAGAAAACAGGTCTACAGCACTCCTGACACACAGGCCTATAGGACAGTTTAGCCACTGTCAGAAATAGCAGAACAAAGTAACACTAGAAATAATTTGATGGCGAGAGGCAAGCGCAGGAACCCAAGCAACAGAAACCAAGACTACATGGCATCATCGGAGCCCAATTCTCCCATCAAAACAAACATGGAATATCCAAACACACCAGAAAAGCAAGATCTAGATTCAAAATCATATTTGACCATGATGCTGGAGAACTTCAAGAAAGACATGATGAACTCCCTAAGAGAACAAGTAGAAGCCTACAGAGAGGAATCGCAAAAATGCCTGAAAGAATTCCAGGAAAACATAAATAAACAAGTAGAAGCCCATAGAGAGGAGACACAAAAATCCCTGAAAGAATTCCAGGAAAACACAATCAAACAGTGGAAGGAATTAAAAATGGAAATAGAAGCAATCAAGAAAGAACACATGGAAACAACCCTGGATATAGAAAACCAAAAGAAGAGACAAGGAGCTGTAGATACAAGCTTTACCAACAGAATACAAGAGATGGAAGAGAGAATCTCAGGAGCAGAAGATTCCATAGAAATCATTGACTCAACTGTCAAAGATAATGTAAAGCGGAAAAAGCTACTGGTCCAAAACATACAGGAAATCCAGGACTCAATGAGAAGATCAAACCTAAGGATAATAGGTATAGAAGAGAGTGAAGACTCCCAGCTCAAAGGACCAGTACATATCTTCAACAAAATCATAGAAGAAAACTTCCCAACCTAAAAAAGAGATACCCATAGGCATACAAGAAGCCTACAGAACTCCAAATAGATTGGACCAGAAAAGAAACACCTCCCGTCACATAATAGTCAAAACACCAAACGCACAAAATAAAGAAAGAATATTAAAAGCAGTAAGGGAAAAAGGTCAAGTAACATATAAAAGGCAGACCTATCAGAATCACACCAGACTTTTTTAAGCAGAAACTATGAAGGCCAGAAGATCCTGGACTGATGTCATACAGACCCTAAGAGAACACAAATGCCAGCCCAGGCTACTGTATCCTGCAAAACTCTCAATTAACATAGATGGAGAAACCAAGATATTCCATGACAAAACCAAATTTACACAATATCTTTCTACAAATCCAGCACTACAAAGGATAATAAATGGTAAAGCCCAACATAAGGAGGCAAGCTATACCCAAGAAGAGGCAAGAAACTAATCGTCTTGGCAACAAAACAAAAGAAAAAAAAAGCACACAAACATAACACATCCAAGTATGAATATAACAGGAAGCAATAATCACTATTCCTTAATATCTCTCAACATCAATGGCCTCAACTCCCCAATAAAAAGACATAGATTAAAAAAGTGGATACGCAACGAGGACCCTGCATTCTGCTGCCTACAGGAAACACACCTCAGAGACAAAGACAGACACTACCTCAGAGTGAAAGGCTGGAAAACAACTTTCCAGGCAAATGGTCGGAAGAAGCAAGCTGGAGTAGCCATTCTAATATCAAATAAAGTCAATTTTCAACTAAAAGTCATCAAAAAAGATAAGGAAGGACACTTTATATTTATCAAAGGAAAAATCCACCAAGATGAACTCTCAATCCTAAATATCTATGCCCCCAATACAAGGGCACCTACATACGTAAAAGAAACCTTACTAAAGCTCAAAACACACATTGCACCTCACACAATAATAGTAGGAGACGTCAACACCCCACTCTCATCAATGGACAGATCATGGAAACAGAAATTAAACAGAGACGTAGACAGACTAAGAGAAGTCATGAGCCAAATGGACTTAACGGATATTTATAGAACGTTCTACCCTAATGCAAAAGGATATACCTTCTTCTCAGCTCCTCATGGTACTTTCTCCAAAATTGACCATATAATTGGTCAAAAAACGGGCCTCAACAGGTACAGAAAGATAGAAATAATCCCATGCGTGCTATCGGACCACCACAGCCTAAAGCTGGTCTTCAATAACAATAAGGGAAGAATGCCCACATATACGTGGAAATTGAACAATGCTCTACTCAATCATAACCTGGTCAAGGAAGAAATAAAGAAAGAAATTAAAAACTTTTTAGAATTTAATGAAAATGAAGGTACAACATACCCAAACATATGGGACACAATGAAAGCTGTGCTAAGAGGAAAACTCATAGCGCTGAGTGCCTGCCGAAAGAAACAGCACAGAGCATATGTCAGCAGCTTGACAGCACACCTAAAAGCTCTAGAACAAAAAGAAGCAAATACACCCAGGAGGAGTAGAAGGCAGGAAATAATCAAACTCAGAGCTGAAATCAACCAAGTAGAAACAAAAAGGACCATAGAAAGAATCAACAGAACCAAAAGTTGGTTCTTTGAGAAAATCAACAAGATAGATAAACCCTTAGCCAGACTAACGAGAGGACACAGAGAGTGTGTCCAAATTAACAAAATCAGAAATGAAAAGGGAGACATAACTACAGATTCAGAGGAAATTCAAAAAATCATCAGATCTTACTATAAAAGCCTATATTCAACAAAACTCGAAAATCTGCAGGAAATGGACAATTTCCTAGACAAATACCAGGTACCGAAGTTAAATCAGGAACAGATAAACCAGTTAAACAACCCCATAACTCCTAAGGAAATAGAAGCAGTCATTAAAGGTCTCCCAACCAAAAAGAGCCCAGGTCCAGACGGGTTTAGTGCAGAATTCTATCAGACCTTCATAGAAGACCTCATACCAATATTATCCAAACTATTCCACAAAATTGAAACAGATGGAGCACTACCAACTCCTTCTATGAAGCCACAATTACTCTTATACCTAAACCACACAAAGACCCAACAAAGAAAGAGAACTTCAGACCAATTTCCCTTATGAACATCGACGCAAAAAATACTCAACAAAATTCTGGCAAACCGAATCCAAGAGCACATCAAAACAATCATCCACCATGATCAAGTAGGCTTCATCCCAGGCATGCAGGGATGGTTTAATATCTGACGGAAAACCATCAACGTGATCCATTATATAAACAAACTGAAAGAACAAAACCACATGATCATTTCATTAGATGCTGAGAAAGCATTTGACAAAATTCAACACCCCTTCATGATAAAAGTCCTGGAAAGAACAGGAATCCAAGGCCCATACCTACCCCTAGTAACAGCCATATACAGCAAACCAATTGTTAACATTAAACTAAATGGAGAGAAACTTGAAGCAATCCCACTAAAATCAGGGACTAGACAAGGCTGCCCACTCTCTCCCTACTTATTCAATATAGTTCTTGAAGTTCTAGCCAGAGCAATCAGACAACAAAAGGAGGTCAAGGGATACAGATCGAAAAAGAAGAAGTCAAAATATCACTATTTGCAGATGATATGATAGTATATTTAAGTGATCCCAAAAGTTCCACCAGAGAACTACTAAAGCTGATAAACAACTTCAGCAAAGTGGCTGGGTATAAAATTAACTCAAATAAATCAGTAGCCTTCCTCTACACAAAAGAGAAACAAGCCGAGAAAGAAATTAGGAAACAACACCCTTCATATTAGACCCAAATAATATAAAGTACCTCGGTGTGACTTTAACCAAGCAAGTAAAAGATTTGTACAACAAGAACTTCAAGACTCTGAAGAAAGAAATTGAAGAAGACCTCAGAAGATGGAAAGATCTCCCATGCTCATGGATTGGCAGGATTAATATAGTAAAAATGGCCATTCTGCCAAAAGCGATCTACAGATTCAATGCAATCCCCATCAAAATACCAATCCAATTCTTCAAAGAGTTAGACAGAACAATTTGCAAATTCATCTGGAATAACAAAAAACCCAGGATAGCTAAAACTATCCTCAACAATAAAAGCACTTCAGGGGGAATCGCTATCCCTGAACTCAAGCAGTATTACAGAGCAATAGTGATAAAAACTGCATGGTATTGGTACAGAGACAGACAGATTGACCAATGGAATAGAATTGAAGACCCAGAAATGAACCCACACACCTATGGGCACTTGATTTTTGACAAAGGAGCCAAAACCATCCAATGGAAAAAAGATAGCATTTTCAGCAAATGGTGCTGGTTCAACTGGAGGTCAACATGTAGAAGAATGCAGATCGATCCATGCTTATCACCCTGTACAAAGCTTAAGTCCAAGTGGATCAAGGACCTCCACATCAAACCAGACACACTCAAACTAATAGAAGAAAAACTAGGGAAGCATCTGGAACACATGGGCACTGGAAAAATTTCCTGAACAAAACACCAATGGCTTATGCTCTAAGATCAAGAATCGACAAATGGGATCTCATAAAACTACAAAGCTTCTGTAAGGCAAAGGACACTGTGGTCAGGACAAAACAGCAACCAACAGATTGGGAAAAGATCTTTACCAATCCTACAACAGATAGAGGCCTTATATCCAAAATATACAAAAGAACTCAAAAAGTTAGACCGAGGGAGACAAATAACCTATTAAAAAATGGGGTTCAGAGCTAAACAAAGAATTCACAGCTGAGGAATGCCAAATGGCTGAGAAACACCCTAAAGAAATGTTCAACATCTTTAGTCATCAGGAAATGCAAATCAAAACAACCCTGAGATTTCACCTCACACCAGTGAGAATGGCTAAGATAAAAACTCAGGTGACAGCAAATGCTGGCGAGGATGCGGAGAAAGAGGAACACTCCTCCATTGTTGGTGGGGTTGCAGACTGGTACAACCATTCTGGAAATCAGTCTGGAGGTTTCTCAGAAAATTGGACATTGAACTGCCTGAGGATCCAGCTATACCTCTCTTGGGCATATACCCAAAAGATGCCCCAACATATAAAAAAGACACGTGCTCCACTATGTTCATCGCAGCCTTATTTATAATAGCCAGAAGCTGGAAAGAACCCAGATGCCCTTCAACAGAGGAATGGATACAGAAAATGTGGTGCATCTACACAATGGAATATTACTCAGCTATCAAAAACAACGAGTTTATGAAATTCGTAGGCAAATGGTTGGAACTGGAAAATATCATCCTGAGTGAGCTAACCCAATCACAGAAAGACATACATGGTATGCACTCACTGATAAGTGGCTATTAGCCCAAATGCTTGAATTACCCTAGTTGCCTAGAACAAATGAAACTCAAGACGGATGATCAAAATGTGAAGGCTTCACTCCTTCTTTAAAAGGGGAACAAGAATACCCTTGGCAGGGAAGAGAGAGGCAAAGATTAAAACAGAGACTGAAGGAACACCCATTCAGAGCCTGCCCCACATGTGGCCCATACATATAGAGCCACCCAATTAGACAAGATGGATGAAGCAAAGAAGTGCAGACCGACAGGAGCCGGATGTAGATCGATCCTGAGAGACACAGCCAGAATACAGCAAATACAGAGGCGAATGCCAGCAGCAAACCACTGAACTGAGAACGGGACCCCCGTTGAAGGAATCAGAGAATGAACTGGAAGAGCTTGAAGGGGCTTGAGACCCCATATGTACAACAATGCCAAGCAACCAGAGCTTCCAGGGACTAAGCCACTACCTAAAGACTATACATGGACTGACCCTGGACTCTGACCTCATAGGTAGCAATGAATATCCTAGTAAGAGCACCAGTGGAAGGGGAAGCCCTGGGTCCTGCTAAGACTGAACCCCCAGTGAACTAGACTGTTGGGGGGAGGGCGGCAATGGGGGGAGGGTGGGGAGGGGAACACCCATAAGGAAGGGGGGGAGGGAAGGGATGTTTGCCTGGAAACCGGAAAGGAATAACACTCAAATGTACATAAGAAATACTCAAGTTAATAAAAAAAAAAAAAAAAAGTGAAGTGATGTAAGATATCATAAAATTCTTTCTTTACTCAAGAGCCATAAAAGGACTTTCTTCTTCTTTATATTCTTTTAAAAGAGGACATGTCCATCCAGGGTAATACGTGAAATTCTGTTCTTCTACATTCATGGTATCCGTGTGTTATCTTGAGAGATACATAGAAAAAATTTGAAATAAGGATCTATCTTAAACAAAAAAGGTTTGTAATGATGGGTACAATTTAAGCTATTTCTAAAACAGTGGTGGTTCTGAACTTTCCTAAGGATGCAATCCTTTAATACTGTTCATCATGTTTTGGTGACCTTCAAGCATAATATTATTTCCATTGCTAATTCATAACAGTAATCTTACTATCATTATGCATCATAATGTAAATATATGATATGTAGACTATCTGATATGTGAACTCTGTGAAAGGATCACTTGATGCCCCCGCCTAAAAAAAAAAAAAAGGGTCATGATAAAAACCACTATTCTGGAAGGAATTCAGTCAAAAAGGCAGTTATTTTAATTATCTCATTTAGGTATAATCTTGAACATGCAAATTGTATCATTGTGAATTGATTTGCTTCTTTTAAGCAGTGGCATTCACCTGCTGATTTATTAACACCATACAATATCACCTAAGGTATTAACACATTTAGTCCACACACTTGAAAAAACATAGTTATCTTAGCTCTGTTTCCTATTAGTGAGAATAAATACTTTAAAAAGCACTTTAAGGGAGAAAGATGTTAATTATTTCAACTCACAATTTCAGTTTAAAATACACTATTGCTGGATAATCAAGGTGGAAGAAAGTTGAAGATAGTGATATCATATCAAGAATTAAGGACTGTTAAGGAATGCATGCCTCCATGCTAGTGCTTAAACTTCTTTCGTCTCAATTCAGGATAACATGCTTAGGCAGTGACGCCACTCAGAATGGGTACATCTTCCCACTATTCAACATAATTCTCCAATAGACATGCCCACAAGCCACCCTAATCTAGATAATCATTTACTGAGGCTCCACTCACACCTGATTCTTTGCTTTATGTTGGCAATTGAAATTATCACGACAGTTAAGAGAATTACTGCTTTGGATCATAGACGAACCTGTCATGTGCCTAGTACTGTTCATGAAAGACAGAGAAAACTAGCACTTGCCGCAGAAGTATTTGAAATGCTCAATAAGAATGTATTTGTGTCTTTGATATCATATGCATTGGATTAAGATTTTTGGTAATGAAAACTCAAATCTATCAAATGTTAATGGCTCCTCAGGTAAACTATTGGCTGAAATGGATCTGTCAGAGGAAAACAATCTGAAGCAAGGGAATATGCTGGGGTAAGAACTGTCTTTATTCATCGTCCTGGGGGAATCACTATCCCTGAAATCAAGCAGTATTACAGAGCAATAGTGATAAAAAACTGCATGGTTTTGGTACAGAGACAGACAGAACAGGACTGATCATAGTGAGAGAGTGGTCTCTTTCATGAAATTTCCCATTTTGATGTGTCACTGTTTATTTTTTTAGTAATAGAAGCAGTGCACAAAAGTCTGGGATGAATGGCCTAAGAGCACAACCAAGATGTCCTGATGGCGAAAGTAGTCTACACAAGACAGCGCCTCCAGCTCTGGCAGTTTCAAACCCATCAGTGGATGGTCTATTCGGTGAAATTCACAGTCTCGGTTCTTCTGATGTATATCTAAGCACTCTGCTCTTTGTTTCTTTGTGGACATCTTATCCTATGCAAAATGCCCCATAGAACTATTTTCTTAAACACTTGCTAGTGGCCTCCTCATAGCCAAACATCTTCCACTGTCATTATTTTAAAGCACTGTGTGACTTATATTAGAAAAAAATATTTGAGGCAGGAGAGACAATTAGTAAATAAAATCAATTTTTACGAACATGGTGACCTAAAATGATCATATTGTTCAGTTGTTAGAAAGAAAATCTATTGGGCCTGGCAGCATATACCTGTAATCAGAAGATGCAGATATAGGAGAGTCTCTGATGGCTGCAGGTTTTGTGAAAGACAATGTCTCAAAAAATATGAATATTTGTAGAAGATACATAATAACAATGCCTCCCTCTACTCTTATAAAATTAGGCACAAGTATGTTTGCACATGCAAGCATACCCATGCATGTGCCTGCATGCGTGTATACACACACACACACACACACACACACACACACACAGGAACAGAGAGAGAGAGAGAGAGAGAGAGAAAGAGAGAGAGAGAGAGAGAGAGAGAGAGAGAAGCAGAGAAGGAGAGAGACAGAGAGAGAGAGACAGAAAGAGAAAGAATTAGAGGCTTTGAATACCTATAATATTGGCATCCATTAAATAAATACGTAGGAATATCATGAGTTTGACTTTGAAGCTATCCTGAATTGTAGAATGAGATATTGAGAAACAAAATCAGAAGGCAGAATTTCACAGCACCCTCCAAAATCTCTAGCTCTTAAAATCTTCCTCACACTTCTTCTAGGATGTTCTCTGACCTTTGGGTAGTGGAGGTTTGCCATGTACAAATGTGCATCATTAATTGAACTCTATTAGTTTCTGAGAACTAGAAAGTAGAAGGGTTGATAGACTGGAGAAATGGGAGAAGTTGAAGAAGGAATGATAAAGCTAAGAAATATTTAAAGAATAAATAAGAACATTATTCAAGGAAAGCAAATCCCTCTTCTCCACCATTTTCAAGCCCGTTTCTCTCAGTGTTTAGCTTCAGGTTTCTAGCTTTTCTGTCTATAGCTGATGACTACCATACTCCTAGAATCCTGTTGCTGTGAACATCCTCTACAAATATATCACTTTCATATCTCTGTCAGTCAGCCTGGCCTATGAAAATATTCAAACATGGTTGCTAACATTTTGCTTCCACAATAAAATGTGCTTAATGTCTCCAGTTTAATAGAGGAAAAAAACTTACCTACACATCATTCCCTGATATGCTTTTCCACATTGTTTCTGTCTCAGTTACTGTCTTATACATTCTGACTGATTGTATATGATACTGAAAAGGAGTTTTTTTTCTTCCTTCCGTCTCTTCCTGATACATTAACATAATTGAGACTTTGCAACCAATATTACTGGTGAACATTACTTCTATAACTCTCTTCTCTACCCTCTTCTTCCCATACATCCTTCCTTATCTCTCTTCTCGTGGAACCTCCCATTTCAACACTTCTCTACATCCCCCCTGTTTTGTCTTTCCATCCCATGATCCGGCTCAACACACCTCATTCCTTAACTATTCCAGGACTTTCTTAACCCATGATCCAGTTCAAGTCAAGTCATCGGTCAAATAGCACCATTTTCCCTAGCTATATGTCAATGTGATTCTCAGTTTTCTGTTCATGCATTCTCAAAGGCGTGAACTCCAAAACTCCTTTAAAATCACCTGCCCTACATCCTGTATATTTTCTATTAATGTATGATTACTAGGTATAACTTCATTTACTATATGATTTCACAAACTATACCCAGTACAGTTGGTTGATGCCCAGTTCATACCTCTCTTCTTCACTTCCCTGCACTTGCAGGGAAGTTAAAGACCATGATACAAAACACATTCACTATTAAGTGCCTTCTCTTCAAACTATTTATTTGTTGAATAGGTATACACATGTTTTAGGTCAGTCACATTGTCTCAGCTTAGGAAGGTCAATTCTTGCAGAATTCATATTAAAAAAATAACTTTTGTGAATAAAGTCATTTCAGTATATTAAGGGTTTTACATTTGCTTTCCTGGGCCTGTAAATCTCAATTTCTTCCATTGTATGTTGATAAAAACCGAAATAAATATACAACATTAGTGTGTACCTCAGTTGATAAACTGCTAGCAAACCCTTAACTTAGCATGGTGGCTCATACCTGTACTCCTACCTCAGTGAGGATGATAAAAGAAGTTGAGAATTTCATGTTAATTCTCAATTACCTAGCAAGTTTTTCTGTACTATACAAAGAATGAGCTACTGTAATCATATTTTTGTTAGAATAAGTAAGCTTATTATGCATATAGCAAACTAAAGTTAAAGAAAAAGTAGCACATGAACAGACAGATAGTAGTAGGATAAAAAATATATACATACCAGAACATCATTCAATCATGTACATAAAATAATTAGCAGAAATTGACTGAGGAAGCCTTTATTGGACTGGAGTCCCTAATAGAGAAGGGCCCTAGCAGAGTCAACTGTTCTCTTTGGTGAGATTTCTAAGTAAAACAGAAAGTAGCAACAGATGTAGGTAGTATCATATGTCTATCTTTCTATCTGTCATCCATTTTTTACTATATATCATATTTATCTAATTTTTAATCTATTGTTTAATACTTATAATCTATCCATCTGTTTTAAATGTCATTGCTTAATAATTTATAGACACATTCACTAAAAACTACCTGTATCATCAATCAAGTTATGAGCTCCATATAGTCAATATACATCCCCAATATTCTGTATCGATAAGGCCAATTTCACTCAATAGTGCTTGACCTTTTAAAAGATAGTGTCTCTAAAGTAACAACAAACCTAATGTTTGTAGCTCAGTAAGGCCAATTTTTATGCCCTGCATTTATACCTAAATGTATTTATTCATGTGTCATAAAAAATTTCCTTGAAAGAAAAGATCACAACCAATTTTCTGCCACCCAGGATAAATTTTCATTCCCAATGTCAAAACCAGCAACCTACAATTTGTAAATGTATACATATAAGGAGCTTCAGGGACAAAGTCGAATTGTTACTAGAAACAACAGTTTCTACAAGTATTTCCACTCCCGTTTCCCTTACCTGAACCTTTACACCTAATTTTACATAAAAGTAACTTCTTTCCTCTGGTTTCTAAATACATGCCGGAAGTACAGAGTATAGTCCTGATAGAAGGCCTGGGTAAAATGCACAAAGCCTCAGCTTCAGTCTCTGATACCATATAAACCTGGTATAGTGTGCCAACATGTCATAGTAGCACTTACTCAGGAAGAACAGGTATAATAAACAGAAACTCAAGGTCAACCAAAGCTACATAGCCAGTTTACAGCCAACATGGGCCAAAGCCCTTGTCTAAAAGGAAAACAACACAAAAATACCTACTCTGGCCAACAGCGCATTTCTGGTGTTTTTTTGTTTTTTGTTTTTTGTTTTTTTTTTTTTTTTTTGTTAATTGTCATACAGAGCTAGAATTTAAGCCCATTATCTCAAACTCCATTTCTTTCTCTTTTTTAAATTTATTTATTCATTTTTTTTGTATGAGTACACTGATGTTGACTTCAGAAACACCAGAAGAGGCCATTGGATCCCATTATAGGTGTTTGTGAGCCACCATGTAGTTGTTGAGATTTGAACTCAGGACCTCTGGAAGAGCAATCAGGGCTCTTAACACCGATTTCTCCAGCCCTCAAACACCACTTCTTATTTAAATATTTTTAGTCAATTTATTCTTAGTTTGCACTGTCATTTTTATAAGTAACTATAGCTCTTTAGAATTTTCAAGATGGACCAATAAGATTGCTCAGTGAATTATGGTTTCTGCCATGAAGCCTAATGACCTGTGCTGGAGGTATCTCTTGGACCCACATAGTAGATGGGGGATCCACCTTTCAAAAGTTGTCCCCTGGTGTGCATCACATTCCCAAAAAATAAATAAGTAAATGTTTCAACATTAGACTAGATTGTATGTTCACCAATCCCAACACTCAGGGATCCAGCTATCTCTGCTTTCACTGTGTTTGGATTACAGGTATGAACAGCTATACCTGTCTTTTTACAGTCGTTTTAGAACTGAACTCAAGTCCACACACTAGAAAGATCTTCACAGCCTCCTTGAAAGCCTTTTAAAGTCACATATAGACATATTTAACTGATAGCCTGGGCTTAAAATATAAGTGATGACTGCCTGACTACCACTAACTCCTCCTGTATCCTTAGGTAATCTCAAGTCTTCTGTAGACATGGAAATGCTAACTGTGCTTGTTTTATGCCTACAATTCCTTGAAGTGTCTGGAATATCATTATTCCTGAAATCATCTCTGTTCCTTATATATTTAGGTCACACATGCTCCATTCTTTCTTCCTTTCTATTCAGTTACACATTTTGTTGGTACTCTAGATTAAAGTGCTTGGGTTTTTTACATTACTGGTCCTAAAGGATTTTGATTCCTTCCATCAAGCCATTTGGAGACTTAAAGCTACATTAAATTTTCTCTGGGGTTTCTATTTGAATTTCTTTACTTGTAGATAGATATTTTTAAAGCATTTTAAATTCTGATAAAGCATAATAAACTGCCTGGATCCCCAAATCCATTAAGAATTACAAGACTCTTTTTATACCTCAGGTTCCTCCTTCTACACAAGACCTTGCTCCCAGCTGGTTAGTTACTTCCAATTGATATCATCCAAAATTCATTCCTTTCTGAGCCAAAGTCATGTTCTCTTTCCTCAAATAAATTCTTTTGTCAACATATCTGCTTCAGCTGGTTTCTTTGCTATTGTTCTTATCATCCAGAGACATTTATCACAGCAATAAAAGTCACAGAGTTGTATGTTTCATATTTTGGTTACAAAAGGCAGTACATTCTCATCTTAGTAATGCTGTAAGGCTTTATGCACAGCCAGGTCAGCCTTGGAGGTGTGGCAGACAACATGATAGTGGTCACATGTCAGACTTGGTAACAACAGTGCCAACTATGTAGTCTGGCACTAAATAGCGAGAGCTGGACTGTCTCAGCAGATCATTGTAATTGCTTAACATAGGAAATGAGAATACAGAATTCCAGAAGTATCTCATCATTATTCCAATGTGTGAGTTTTACTCTTAGAGATGACTGAAAGAACTATGGAGTTATATATGCATATCTATAGGTAGCAGAAATATAATGCACAGAAACCGTAATGATTTCTATCTCAACCCTTGAACTCTTTATGATTTGTCTAATTGATTGAGAATCTGAATGCTCCTCAATCATTGATATATGTTAGTTGATTGTCCTTTCCTGCTGTCGTTTAGCTATGGAGGTGCTAGAGAGGTGCAGGACACAATATATATATATATATATATATATATATATATATATATATTCACAGAGACATAACTGAGCATATACATACATATAAAAAAGTAAAATTAAACATTTTATAACTGTGGAGATTGAAGGAAACAATTCCGTATAGGTAAAGTGGAGGAAGGGGAAGAATATCCACAGAGGCCAATGAATATCTCATGGGTAGACTGATTATAGAATTCTGAAGATCTTTTTTTCTAGTGCTAACCATGGGATTTAAAGGGTAACCCGACCTCACAGTTGAACCAACCACTCTGTAGCCAGTTTAAACACAGTGGCCAGAGTTTTTCTGACAGCCTGTTTTACCATCAGTTCCTGTGGAAATGGTCAGCAATTTATTTATTGACCCACTGGCTTCAACACTAAGCACCGAGGCAGAGTCATGGAGAAGACCACAGAATGTGTTCAAAACATGAAATTATAGAAATGTGCATGTCTGTGTATGTGTTCTATGTATATATGATAAGTATGCGTATATTTGAAGCCTGGGGTAGACATTTTATTTATATTGAAACAGAGTTCCTCACTAAACCCAAAATTCACTGAATTTACTAGACTGTTGGACAGTAACTTGCTGGATCCTTCTGCATTCACCACTACAGCTCTGAGTTACATGCTTCATGGTGTCATCTGGTTTTGTGTGTGTGTGTGTGTGTGTGTGTGTGTGTGTGGCTCTGAGTGAGTGTGTGTGTGTGTGTGTGTGTGTGTGTACTATATGTATATGGGAAATGTATGTGGGTATACATGCTTCCTTATGAGTATGGAGGTCAGAGAAGAACATCAAGCATCCTGTTCCATCACTGTCTTTTTCCCCCAGAGAAACTATCTCTTACTGAGCATGACCTTAAGTGGGTTTCCAATAATCCTTTATGATGCTCCTATCTCTCATCTCCACAAGACTGTAGTAACAGACATGTAAATGGCTTCACACACTTCTTATTAGCATTCCTTCTAGGCTTCACCTCATAGTTATCTTACAACAGCCATGTATGCCTGCCTAAAGATAAAAGGGGTTCTTTGCCCCCTCCTCTCTCTTATTCTCTTACTTTCTTACCTCTTACTCTCTATCTCCACCCAATTCCCTTCCTCTCTCTCTCTCCATGTCTTCTTGACTAGCCTCTCCTCTGTCTTTATCTCTGTCTTTGTCTCACTTTCTCTCTCTGCCTTTAACTCTACTCCCTCAACTCCCCTCCCCGTGCCCTAAATAAACTCTAATCCATACCATATCTGTCCTATCGCTGATACCTCAGGCAGAAGGGATGCCTCAGCATGGGCCTGCAGAAGCATCTCCTTCCACCTCATTATACCTCATCACACCTTTACCAAACATGTGCTGGCTCCTTCTTTTTCATAAAACAAAACACTTTTTTAGTGTAGGTTCTAGAGTTTCAGATACTTTTGCTTAAGAAGCAAAAGCCCTTATTCACTAAGTCATTCCTAACCCTGCACCTGCCTTTCTAAATTGGAATGGGAGAGCTGATATCTGGTGCTCCTACTTTCAGAGCAAGCACTATACTGAACCCATTGTCTCCCAAAACCTATGTCAATGTTTCCATAAAAGGAAAACAAACAAACAAACACTAAACAAATAAAACAACAACAAAGACATCTCTACTTCTACAAGAGGGAAAACTAGCAGCTTTTTGCTCCAATTTCTAGACTAGAGCTGCTTCCTTACTTTCAGCTTTTGCTACAGTCATCCCTTTCCTGTGATGACTTGTGAAAAAATATGTTTTAAATTCTGCACCACCATTAAAATTTTGTCCATACCTTAACAAGCATCTACTTCTCATGACTATCCACATTATTCTTTTCATTTAGTCTTGTCTCCCTGTTTGCTGCACATGTCTTACTCCATTTTCTTGGCTCTGCATAGTTATTTACATCTTGTCTTATACTCACAAGTCCCTGTTGGAAGAGTAAATTGTAGGAAGCAAATTAACTCTTTTGTCTTTATTACATACATCATGGTGATTTATTTATGTCCTCAATGCTGCGTGTGATTGGGAAAATGTTAGGAAGGGGGTGAGGCAGGAAAGCGGGGCAGGGAAAGGAGAGACATGAAGCATGACTGGAAAGATATGTGAGTAGGTATGTAGAAGGATGGATGAATGGATGGATGCACGCATGGATGGATGGATGAAGTGGATGGATAGATGAACATGGCTAATGGATGGATGGATATCTGGATATAGAAAACAGTGCACATGTGCTTGGTGTAAAATTGAAATATGAAGTTTTGACTTTTCTTATTTAAAATTTTCTTTTAAGTTGTGATTATTTTCCAATTCCTTCATTTTTTAATCAAACACAGAAATTTCTGAAATTTTGTTAAAAGAGCTGTTTTTATGCTTCAGCAGTTACTTTGGAAACTTCCTTTGTTCTGACAGTTCATCTGAGATCATCAAAGTTGATGATAAAACCTGGAAAATTCACAGAATCAGTTGGGGATTTGTAAAAATTCAAGCTGACTGTGAAAACCTTTGGGGTTTGTGGATTACAAGCCAAAGTCCTCTGGTCCTCAGTGCAATTATATTATCTAAATATAATATTTATTTTCAAAAAGATGTATCATGAGAAAAGCTTCAAATTTTGAGTTGAAAATTATGTTTACTCTGAATAGCTAAAGAGTCCAAGTGTGAATAGTTGTAGCAGTGTAAATCAGTATTTTATCCTGTCAATGTTTACCTTCAGGTTTCTGATTTTGAGACACAGGAATCTTCTCCTCTCAGGCCCACACATGAGTTTAGCGCACTTGGGAATTTAAGCTTGGACTATTTTAGTCCAAAAAGATCTTTTTGACCTGGTTTGTTGACAAGTTTCCAAAACACATCAAACATGCCAGACTTTGTCTCAAGAATTCTGTCTTTTTCAGAAAAATAAGATTGATAGCTTTCTCAGCATAAATGGAGCCAGTAGAAACTGAGGCCTCATTGGCACTCTGGAGATTCTCAGGAAAGCAAAGGGGCTGAGTAGGATTTACCTTGACCCAGAAGATCAGGCAGGGAAGATGCACCACCTCACTTACTGGTGGACCCTCAGGACTATAATTAGCCTATTCATCACAGTCTTGAACAAAAGGAAAATGCATCATCACTGAAACAAATCACAAATTGCATAGAATAGATTTAACAATAATGAGATATTTAAAATCAATTTTCAGAAAGAGAGAAATATAATTCTCTCCAGTAAGTAACTAGCAGTTTCAGAACACTTGTGGGTAAAGAATGGAACTCACAAATCATCACTACCTAGCTTGGTCTAGCTTGGTACATATAAGAGAAAAAAAGCAAAAGTATTCTAATGTTCCTTAAAACTCCACAAATATCAATGTCTACTATTGGACTCATTAACATGCCAAGTGTGTGTCCATGGTAGTGAAAAATATTGACCCTCACTTCATAAAAGCACTAGAGACTCAGTATAAGGAAATTGGAAACAATTTTCATACTACTTTGCAATATTTATTGCTAGCTCAGAATGACAGGCACACTGACCAAGAACATAGAGCAGTTTAAAGGAACAGAGCCCAAGATGTCCCCTCCTTCCCCTCTCTGCCTTTGTCATTGACTGGGCAACTAGGAGTATACTATCTTACACACGATCTAGGTCACTTTTCCCCTTTCACCTACATTCATCTTTTTCATGATAATACTGTAGAAGAGTTCATCTCAATGTTTTACATCCTGCTAATGGTAGAGATTAAAGGCTATACATTGCTAGACAATTATGGCTCTTAGTAACTTGCTACTTCAAACTTCCAAGTTGCATAACAAGGGTAGTTAAGCTAATAGAGTTTGGGTGGGTGTTGCTAGTTCAGGTGCTCTCAGTATTTTCTGTCCAATGTATCTAGACCTAGGATAACTCAAAAGATATTTTTATTTTGAAAATGAGGATTTTTGTTTGTGCCTGGAACTGAAAGGAACTGATCCAACAGCTTCCTGCATACAAATCGCATGGTGGAGAGTGTTCCGTACACAGAAGTTTGGTCAATCCTGAGACTGAAGGATAGAATGCCATTTCTGCCCACCTCTCCCATATCCCTGGCCCACGAGAAAACTGCATAGTGCCTCTAGATACAGGAATATAGGAGCAGTCAGAATCAGGAACCTGCTGGGGCCTGCCTGTGCCCAGAACTCAATTGAACAAGTCACACAGATCCCTGCACCTAAATACCATAAGGGAGAGAGCTGGACCCTCATAAGTGCAGACACACCTGAGAACTTAGAAGACACTACTCTTTGCCCACATTCCCAACCCAAGAGGTAATTACCTAGTGCAATCTGTGTACCCTGGGCACAAGGACCTAGGAGCAGTCAGGTGCAGGACCCTTCAGGTTTCTGCCTGCTCCAAGAGCTGAAAGCCAGTTCCCAGGAGTGCCTACACATCTGAGAGCAGAGCTCTCTGTTCCCAGATCCAACTGAAAAAAAAAAACAAAAAAAACAAAAAAACAAAACAAAAAAACAAAAACAAAAAAAACAGGCCTACGGGTGTGCTGAAACAGAGGCCTATAAGAGAGTCAAGCCACTGTCAGAAACAGCAAGACAAGCTAATACCAGAGATAACTTGATGGCTAGAGGCAAGCACAGAATGTAGGCAACAGAAACCAAGACTACTTGCTATCATCAGAGCCCAGTTCTCCAACAAAAGCAAATACTGGATATCCAAACACATCTGAAAAGCAAGTTTTAGACACAATATCATAATTTTTGATGATGACAGAGGGTGTTAAGAAGGACATAAATAACTGAAAGAAATACAGGACAACACAAGTAAACAGGTAGAAGCCCTTAAAGATAGAACGAAAAAACTGTTAAAGAATTAAAGGAAAACACAAACAAACAACACATGACAGAATTGAAAAAAAAACACTCCAGGTTATAAACATGGAAATAGAAACAATAAAGAAAGTACAAAGGGAGACAACCTTGGAGATAGAAAACCTAGGGAAGAGATCAGGAATCACAGATGCAAGCATCAACAAAAGAATAAAAGAGATAAAAGTGAGACTGTCAGGGACAGAAGATAGCATAGAAAACATCGACACAACATCAAAATATAGTAAAATACATAAAAGTCCTAACCCAAAACACACAGGAAATCCAGAACACAACTAAAATATCAAACCTAAGGATAACATGTATAGGAGACAGTGAAGACTCCCAAATTAAAGGGCCAGTAAATATATTCAACAAAATTAGAGAAGAAAACTTCATTAACTTAAAAAAGTGATGCACATAAACATACAGGAAGCATACAGAACTCCATATAGATTGGACCAGAAAAGAAATTCATACTGTCACATAATAATCGAAACAAGAATTACACAAAACATGAAAGAATATTTAAAATAATAAGGGGAAAAGGTCAAGGAACATAAAGGCAGACCTATAAGAATTACACCAGACAATGGATACAGAAAATGTGGTACATCTACACAATGGAATATTACTCAGCTATCAAAAACAATGACTTTATGAAATTCACAGGCAAATGGTTGGAACTGGAAAATATCATCCTGAGTGAGGTAACCCAATCACAGAAAAACACCCATGGTATGCCCTCAATGATAAGTGGCTATTAGCCCAAGTGCTTGAATTACCCTAGATGCCTAGAACAAATGAAACTCAAGACCGATGATCAAAATGTGAATGCTTCACTCCTTCTTTAAAAGGGGAACAAGAATACCCTTGGCAGGGAATAGAGAGGCAAAGATTAAAACAGACACAGAAGGAACACCCATTCAGAGCCTGCCCCACATGTGGCCCACACATATACAGCCATCCAATTAGACAAGATGGATGAAGCAAAGAAGTACAGGCCGACAAGAGCCGGATGTAGATCACTCCTGAGAGACACAGCCAGAATACAGCAAATACAGAGGCGAATGCCAGCAGCAAACCACTGAACTGAGAATAGACTCCCGTTGAAGGAATCAGAGAAAGAAATGGAAGAGCTTGAAGGGGCTCGAGACCCCTTATGAACAACAATGCCAAGCAACCAGAGCTTCCAGGGACTAAGCCACTACCTAAAGACTATACATGGACTGACCCTGGACTCTGACCTCATAGGTAGCAATGAATATCCTAGTAAGAGCACCAGTGGCAGGGGAAGCCCTGGGTCCTGCTAAGACTGAACCCCCAGTTTACTAGATTGTTGGGGGGGGGCCGCAATGGGGGGAGGGTGGGAAGGGGAACACCCATAAAGAAGGGGAGGGGGAGGATTAGGGGATGTTTGCCCGAAACCGGGAAAGGGAATAACACTTTCGAAATGTATATAAGAAATACTCAAGTTAATAAAAAAAAAAAAAAAAAAATTACACCAGACTTCTCACCAGAGACTATAAAGCCAGAAGATTCTGGGCAGATGCCATACAGACCCTAAGAGAACACAAATGCCAGCCCAACACATAAACCAAGAATAGCAAAAACTATTGTCAACAATAAAAGAACTTCTGGTGAAATCACCATCCCTGACCTCAAGCAGTACTTTAGAGCCAAAGTGATAAAAACTGTATAGTATTGGTACAGAGACAGGCAGGTAGATCCTGGAATAGAATTGAAGACCCAGAAATGAACTCACACATCTATGGTCACTTGATCTCTGACAAAGGAGTTAAAACCATCCAATGCAAAGTATAAGTGGATCAAATACCTCCACATCAAACCAGATACACTCAAACTAATAGAAGAAAAGGGAGGGGAGAGTCTCCATTATATGGGTACTGGGAAAAAATTCCCAAACAAAACACAAATGGTTTATGTCCTAAAATCAAGAATCCACAAATAGGACCTCATAAAACTGCAAAGCTTTTGAACAGCAAAGGACAATGTCATTAGGAAAAAATGGCAACCAACAGATTGGGAAAAAATCTTTACCAACTCTATATCTGATAGAGGGCTAACATACAAATATATAAAGAACTCCAGAAGTTAGACTCCAGAGAGACAATTAGCCCTATTACAAAATGGGGTACACAGCTAAACAAAAATTCTCAGCTGAGTAATATCGAATGGCTGAGAAGCACCTAAAGAAATGTTTGACATCCTTAGTCATCAGGGAAATGCAAATCAAAACATCCCTGGAATTCCACCTCACACCCGTCAAAATGGTTAGGATCAAAAACTCAGCAGTCAACAGATGCTGGCAAGGATGTGGAGAAATAAGAACACTCCTCCATTGTCGGTGGGATTGCAAACTGATACAAACACTGTGGACATCAGTCTAGAGGTTCCTCAGTAAATTGGACATTCTACTAACTGAGGACACAGCTCTACCTCTATTAGGCATATATCCAAAAGATGCTCCAACATACAACAAAGGCATGTGCTATGTTCATAGCAGTCTTATTTATAATAGCCAGAAGCTGGAAAGAGCCCAGATACCCTTCAACAGAGGAATGGATACAGAAATGTCATACATCTACACTATGGAATACTACTCAGTTACCAAAAACAATAACTTCATGAAATTCATAGGCAAATGGATTGAACTAGAAAATATCCTGAATGAGGTAACCTAATCACAGAAAAACACACATGGTATCATTCACTGATAAGTGGATATCAGCCCAAAAGCTTGAATTACCCAAGATACAATCCACAGACCACATAAAGTTCAAGAAGAAGGATGAACAAAATGCAGATTCTTCACTCCTTCTTAAATGGGAGAACAAAACTATTCATAGGAGGGGATATGGAGGCAATGTTTGGAGCAGAGACTGAAGGAGCAGTCATTCAGAGCATGCCTCACATGTATATATATATATATATATATATATATATATATATATATATATATATATATATATATGGGCTCAGGTGCTTATGCCTGGGAAACTGGGAAATGGAAATATATTTGAAATGTAAAAAAAAAAATCCAAGTAAATAAAAAAAAAACATAAAAAAGGATAAGTTAAAACTAGCCAATGAAGACTATCTAGACCTTTTTAATAACTTAAATTATGGTGAATAAAAAACTTTTAATTACTATTGGCATGGTCGTTGACAATTATAATAGATGTTTCAAGGCCAGTCCAATTACAACTACTAAATGTACGTTAAAAAGTACCCACTTAGATTCATCCAGAACTAACAACTGATAAATTCCGGGAAAAGGTTCATCTGTCTATGCCCAGAAATCCTGGAGTCAATTTCTGATTCCCCTTCCCTCCAGGCCATTATATGAAAACCACAATCTTGGATTTTGATATCTCTCCTCTCCTCTCCTCTCCTCTCCTCTCCTCTCCTCTCCTCTCCTCTCTCTCTTTCTCTCCTCTCCTCTCTCTCTCTCCCTCTCTCTCTTTCTGAAGATTACACACAGTACAGGCTTGCCCTTGGGTGAAAATAGATGTGCGAGTAATTATCAATTTTTGTTAATTGTGAAGTTGACAGAATCTCTAATCACCTGGGAACAAACTTCCAGGCACAACTGTAAGGGAAAATTCTAGATTATATTAGCATGTATGTAAGAGTGATTTTGAGTCTGAGTTTCCATTATTATGATAAAATACCATGACAAATAGCAGCTTGAATATGAAAAAAAGTCTATTTCAGTTTACAATTTCAATTATTTGTCCATCATCTAAGGAAGTGAGAACTAGAACTCAAGACAAGAACTAGGTGGCAGAGAGCCTGCAAATATCATGGAGGAGTCCTGTTTACTGGCTTGTTTTCTTATATATGTCAGGTCCAGAGTTGCCACCCCAAGAATGTCACATCCCACTGTGATGTGGGATTTCCCATATCAATCATTAATCACAAAATATGTATCACAGGGTACTCAACAAGCCAATTTTGTTACATCAATTTTTCAAGTAAGGATTCCTCTCCCCAAATGATCCTAGGTTATGTAAAGTTGACATAAAACCAGGCAAAACAGAGAGATTTTGGGGCTAATTGGAAACTAATTCTCAAGAATGTTACCATTCCCTGGGATGAGATCCTGACTACCTTGTTAGGAGTAAGTGAGCTGAGTACAAGTACTCATTGCTCTGTCTATTGGCTGTTAGTATCATGGGGCCACTAAACTCTGTCAAGATCCTATTACTGGGAATTACTTGTCATGATGTAGTGTAACCTTGGGTTGTGAATATGAATAAAACCTCCTTTCCTTAAGTTGTTTTATCAGGTATGTTGTGAGAAAAAATACTAAACTAAAAGGGATTTATAGACAGTGCCTATGATACCTTTGAACACAATTAAGACCCTAATGAGATAGGGGCTAAAAGGGACATAGAAAGAAATAATGGAAAAATTATTATAAACCCTTTTTGTCAGTCATTATAAAGCTTAAGAAAGTTCTTTTTCTTTGATGTCAACTTCTGTTCAGTATATTGTAGAAAATATATGTAATTCAATAATGTTAAATGACACATTGACATCTTTTGACTCAAAAGGCAAGATGCCATGTAGTTATTTTTGAATTGCTGACAATGGAAAATATTTGAATACCCATCACTTTTCCTATGTCAACTTGCTTAATTGATTGAAGAAACAAAGAGATTTCAGGAAATTAGACTTATCTTAAAGCACAGAGATATCTTTAATGAATTGAAAACAACAACATTGACAAAATGAAAGCCTCCAAGTTATTATTCACTATCACCATGGTTTCAAATTACTTTAATGCCCAAGGTAACTGTTGTAAAATCTATGGGATTACCTAATTTTCCAATTACTTGCAAGACTGTTTGTCTGTGTATGATTTCATTAGCACAGATATTCTATGAGCTCAAAGCTCTATGATATTGAAATGAATACTAGATTTTTGGAAAGTGAACTCAGTAGTGTCACTCAATGTATTAAGATGTAGCTGGGGTTGGGGATTTAGCTCAGTGGTAGAGCGCTTGCCTAGCAAGTGCAAGGCCCTGGGTTCGTTCCCCAGCTCCGAAAAAAAAAAAAAAGGAAAAGAAAAAGAAAAAAAATAGATGTAACTGCTTACTTGAGGTATGCCTTACCTTGAGAAATACACTGCTACGGGTAAAAGACCTTGAAATATTTTTCTCAGAAATTGCTGTTTCAGAACCCTCATACTTTTGCCAGAATTTGCAGAAAGGAGACAGGTTACTCCATCATAACCTCATGAAATATGACATAAAAGAATACAGATTCAGGATGGTGGCAGATACCAGCTGTACTAGCTGAAGGAAGTCTCCAAAGTCTCTAGTCTTGAAGCTTGACCTCAAAGGAAATGAAGGGAAGAAAGAGCCTTCTGATGGGAGAGCAATGTTCTATTCAGTTGTTTCCCACCAACAAGCTGGTATATACCTAAAAGTTGAGAAAATTTTAGTCAGAAGCAAAACCACTGAAGCTCTTAGAAGGAAGTGAAACCTGGTATCTGTGTTAAGGTTGTTTCATCAAAATATATTCTGTTAAGTAAAAACCACACTCTCACTCCTACCCCAATAAAATGTAGGTTTCTATAGTTGGCTTTATGCTGAAGTCAACTTCCTGGGAACCACATTCAGGATATTATTCAGACTTTCTATATTATGGGCTAATATTATAATGAAACTATCTCTATGTATAAACTTTACCAAAATGTAGACACAGTGTCCAGAAAAGGTAGTTGCTACTGATCTGTTTTATGTAAATTGTGATGGTTTGAAAGGGAAGGGCTGCTTTAGGACAAATGGGACCTCATAAAACTGCAAATTTTCTGTAAGGCAAAACTTTTCATCAGGAAAAACTGGCAACCGACAGATTGGGAAAAGATCTTTACTTATCCTATATCTGATGGAGGGTTAATATCTGAAATATACAAAGAACTCAAAAACACCAGAAAGCCAAATAACACAGTTAAAAAATGGGGTACAGAGCTGAACAAAGAATTCTCAGCTGAGGAATACTGAATGGCTGAGAAGTACCTAAAGAAATGTTCGACATCCTTTGTCATCAGGGAAATGCAAATCAAAACATCCCTGAGATTCCACCTCACACCAGTCAGAATGGCTAATATCAAAAACTCAGGAGACAACAGATGCTGGAAAGGATGTGGAGAAAGATGAACACTCCTCTATTGTTGATGGGATTGCAAACTGATACAACCACTCTGAATCCACTCCAGATTTCTGGAGGTTCCTCAGAAAATTGGACATTCCATTACCTGAGATCCCAGCTATACAATTCCTGGGCATATACTCAAAAGATGCTTTAACATACAACAAGGACACATGCTCCATTATGTTCATAGCAGCCTTATTTATAATAGCCAGCAACTGGAAAGAGCCCAGATGCCCTTCAACAGAGGAATGAAAACAGAAAATGTGGCCTATCTACTCAATGCAGTACTACTCAGCTCTCAAAAACAATGATTTCTGAAATTCATAAGCAAGTGGATGGAAGTAAAAAATATCCTGAGTGAGGTAACCCAATCACAAAAGAACACACACAGTATGCACTCACTGATAAATGGATATTAGCACGATGCAATCCATAGACCACATGAAGTTCAAGAAGAAGAACGACCAAAGTGTGGATGCTTCCATCCTTCTTAAATGGGGGAACAAAAATATTCATAGGAGGGGATATGGAGACAATGTTTGTAGCAGAGACTGAAGAAAAGACCATTTAGAGACTGCCCCACCCGGGTATGCAGCATATATATGTATACCCGAAATTTGATAATATTGATGAAGCCAAGAAGTGCATGCTGACCAGAACCTGATATAGCTGTCTCCTCAGAGGCTCATCCAGAAAATGTCAAATCCAGAGGCGAATGCTAGCAGCAAAGCATTATCCTGAAAATGGAATCCCCGTTGGGGTAATTAAAGAAAGATTGAAGGACCTGAAGGGTCTTCCACCCCCTCTTTGTTACAATATCAACCAACCAGATCTTCCTTGAACTAAACCACTACCCAAAGACTACACATGGACAGACCCAGGACTCCCAACTGCATATGTAACCGAGGATGGCTTTGTTGGACACCAATGGAAGGAGAAGCCTTCGGTCCTTCCAAGCCTGGACCCCCCAATGCAGGGGAATGTCGGGGAATGAAGGGAGTCAATGGGGATGGGAACACCCTTATAGAAGAAGGGAAGGGGTACTGGATAGGGGGCTTACAGACAGGAAACTGGGAAAGGGAATAACATTTGAAATGTAAATAAAAATTATCCAATAAAAAAGTATTTAAGAAGATGAAATCCTTAAATGACGATAGGGTAGGAAGGCTAATAACCACACAAAACGAAAAAACTAGATTAAAGTCTCTGATTGTTTAAAAACAAACTTGTGGAGGTCTCAAGAGTTGATCTACCCAGTAAGAAGTTGCTTTTCTACAGAACCCAAGTTGAGTTTCCAGCATGCACAATGGTGGCTTGAAACTACCTCCAACTCAAGCTCCAGAGGATGTGATGCAGCCTTTAGAGCACCTGCATTCATGTAGAAGTACAACGTATACATACATACATTCATGCATACATACATACACACAAACACACACACACACACACACACACACACACACACAAAAACAGGCATCTTTAAAAATTTCTAAAATTGCATGTGTGAGCAACAGATGGGGGCACACACCTTCAGGCCCTGCACTGAGAAGTACATTCAAGATGATCATGCATTAATTTTAGGTTATATAGGGAATATAACCAGCATGGACTACCTGAGACCCTTCCTAGAAAAATGAATGACTAACTTACACTGGCAAGCCATGAAGTACAGTGGCTGTCAAACACAAACAAAGACAAAAGAAAGCAAACAAATTGAGAAGAAAAGTCCCCCTCCAAAAAATACAACTAGGTGTATAACTTCTTAGAGACCAAAGGTTTTGAATAAGAAGGAGATATAAACAGATAAAGGTAAAGAGTATGATTAGGATAAATTGTATATACTACCTATACATGTAATAATTTATAAAGGAATTAAAAATAGGAAATAAATATATGTATAATATTCATATAACTTTATAATTAACCTCAGATAAATGTTTGAAAAAATGAAATAATAATATCATTGAAATTCATCGAGGTCCTTCTAAGTGTGGCATATATTCCAGTGAAACAATAGATTCTAGTGGAACAGATATAAAATATAGGGTAAGTTTTATTTCTATAAAAGATTTAAATATCTTCCATTAAAGAAATGCATGAATGATGGCACTATAGTCTACCAAATAACTAGAAATAGTATGTCAAAATATAATATTTTTAACAAATTAACAAATATAAATAGTTCTTGATAAATCAACTAACCTAAAAGTGGGAGAACAACAACAACAAAAAACCCACAGACATATTAAATTATTTTCACATATGCAAAAAAAAATCCTTGTAATTACCAAAACAAGGAATTCTAAACTATGGTCCAGTGAGGCTTGATTTCAACTATCAAAATCAATAGATCATGCCATATTGACATTTACATATAGAAGCCACATGAATGAGGTACTTTGTTGTTAATATTTAATGAATACAATATTTAAGAAATGGCAATGCCATTCATTCAAACTGAAAAATTGATAGTATGATATACATATTTGGCTAAATGCTAAGAATGAGAGATAAAGAAAAGTAAAAAAGCAAAAAACATTTGGTTACTCCTATAATAGTCATTCCACAGTTTCACTAATGGGTACATCTTGCCTGGTAAGTCATTACTGTTGCTCACAGGGTTCATGACTGAGTTAATCATTAATGCCTCAGGTACTATGAAGGTTAGCTGGTAGAAAGTAAGCTTATATATCTGCAGAGTGAGAAGGAAATGGCTTATCACATTTTTGTCCAAATCAACAAGAATTGTTTTGATCTGTGATTGAATCACATACTCAAAACTGAAAGGGCTAGAGATATATCTTAGTTGATAAAATGCATGTAGCACAACACAAAAACTTGAATTTCGTTCCCAAACCCAGTAGAAAAAAAATTAGGTGAACTTCATGGCATGTGTTAAAACACTGGGGATAAAACAATAGAAATAGTAGCCAAGACAGGCTACCCTGTCTTGTGAAAGCAACTCAGTTAATGCATTAAATCAGAAATGCCTTTGTAGTAGGTTATCAACATTTTCAAGGGTATATTTAAATGTTTTTCAAGATTTACAAACTCTTATCAAATCAATAAATTTCTCAGGTCACATGATACAAATTTTAATTTGAACAAAAATATGAAAACAAATTGATTTGCTGCTTAAAATGTGTATATGTCTATTTAAGGCAAGTAAAATAAAGAGTGATAAGTTCATAGTCAGTATGCAAATTTAAGACTCGGTGTTACAATTCAACTTACTGAAATAATAAACATAATGATTTTTTAGGTTATAATATTCATTTTTTAAAACTCAAAGAATAAAATTATATTTCATTCTTTTTAACATACATCAACAAAAAGAAATCACTAATGTATAGAATGAAGAATGAGTAGAAAAAATATTTTCTTAATGAGGAAATCAGAATCACCATTTTGAATAATTGGAGAATAGTAAATTTTCGTTGTTTGCATGTTTATTTCTTGAAAGTTCTATATTGTTTAAAATTAATTAAAATATTTTGGCCAGGTTTATGAAATTTTGACCAAAAATAAAATAAAATAAAAATACAGAGAAGTAAATTGAAGAATAAAGAGTTTTGTGCATATCCCATGATTCTACACTAAAATTCAAGGAATTTACCTATAAAACATACACAAATATTCAGTTAGAGATAAATAAACCCTTCACAATTAAAGATAAATTTAAGTACCATGATTATGCTTGGAAAGTAATGCAGAGGAAAAATAATAGAGGATACAGAGCTATCATAGTAAGAAAAACTTAAAAATTTTTGAAACATATAAGAGAAATCAAACAAAAAAATTAAAAGATTTGGACCCAGGCCTTCATGTCTGACTATGACTAGAGAGATGGAGAGAAGATGCTATGGTTGGAAAAAGATTGTCCTCCTCTAACATTGTACATGTAAGAGAGAGGAGGGAAGAAGGACGACATAGAGGAGATAGAGGAAAGAACTGTGAGAGAGATAAAAGAGACAAGAGAGGAGAGAAAGAAAGATGAGAAAAAGGAGAAAGAGAGTGTTATGCCTTGTTCAGGAGCCCCCCCCCCCCAAAAAAAAAACATTCAGGAACCAAATCTGGTACAATCTCACTAGGCACTGTTTATTTAAAAACTTGAGCCTTAGAAATATCTAATAGAGTTGACTATTGTAAGCAGACAGGTGGTGTGCTTTGAAGTATAACTGTGAACAATCAGAAATGATCTGAAAGTACTTCTGAAACCATCACACTTGAATGCCTGTGTCTCGGGAGTACCTAGGGACTAACTCTAGGGTATGGGTAAGGACAAGTCATGTGGTCTTTCCTGGTACTTGACTGTCACCTGGGTTCAGCTGTTGGTCAAGTTCTTAACCTTTTTTATTTCCATCTTAACCATCTTTCCAAGATGGAATAGGTTTGGCCTCTCAAGGGGCAAGAAGAGGAGGAGAAAGGGGGAGGGGGAGGGAGAAGAGTAAGCAAGGGAGAAGGAGAGGTAGAGGGGGAGACAATAGGAATGAAATACAAGAAGGAAGAGAGTCCTAGGTAATACAGCATTTCTGAGTAATGGAGAAAACATGTCTACTGGTTATTGAGGGAAAGGATAGTTACTACCTTCTTGCCTTGCACAGGCACAGCAGGGTCAATATTCCCTCAAGTATTTTGTTCTTTACTGTATTTATCATACATTATTTCTGTTACTTTACTGAAAATATACAGAGTAAAGAAAACTAACATCTCCTAATCACCCCAGATATCTAACATTAAAATGTAGTTTGTGTGTGTGTGTGTGTGTGTGTGAGTGTGTGTGTGTGTGTGTGTTTATGTGTGTGTACAGGCCTCCATATGCCATGAAGTACTTGTGGAGGTCAGAGGACAATTTCCAGTTGTTGTTTACTTTGTTACCTTGAGACAGAGTCACTTCTGACTCAGATGCTTAGTGTTGCTACAGACTAGCTGGCTGGTGATATTCTGAATGTTTCTTCTGGTGATGCCTAACATCTATTCATAGTAGTGCTGGGACCACAAGGAGGCTACATCATTTGCCCATTTCTATGGCTGTTTTGTAAGGGTTGTAGGAAGCTTTATGTCTAGTGTTTTTGCCCACTGGCATTTCCTGGCCCTTGTATACACAACTTTCTTATCACTAAATACATATTTCACAACCAATTATATTTCTTGTGTATACTAACAATTGCAATCAAATTCCAATTGTTGATAATGATCCTGCTAACAGTTTCATTATGCTTATTCTTAACTGTTCCTCAAATCTATAGGGAATTTTGTAATATTTCAGTATCTTATTTCTATAGATAAGAGGAGTAGAACAACCTTCTGTGTATAAGCTCTTTGGTAGTGAGAACTTTAAAACTAGGTTTCACTTCGGGTGAATAAGGGTCCACTTCATTCCTTAGCTTTTTTATGCCTTATCCTTCTAGTGAGGTACTATTGATAAACATAAAGATGATGTTTTTCTCAGTAAATTACTGTTTTGTTTAGTATTAACAAGTTTTAAGGAAGAAATGAAAATGGCTTTGTATAGTGAGTCCTTAAGAGGCAAGCAGACACAGGCTAATCAGTGTCCTTTAATGAGTAATCAAAGGCATCTGTAGTTACTAAAGCTGCTTGACTCACATGCACACTTACATTTTCAGAACCATACTTCTCTTACATTCCTACTTCTTCGGAGCTTTGACTAAGAGTTGACTTTTATTTCTTCCCTCATAAGTCTCAGTTTTGGAGGAGTTCCAATGCCAAGCAAACTTGGGACCTTTTTAAAGAAAAACTTCCATAGATGTATTGTAAGCCTTTACTACAATGGAGTGAACATAATTGACTTGGCTAGAAGACAAAATAATCAGACCTATGTAGTGATAAGTCTCTGTCTGTGTTAACTGGTGGTTTGTGGACTTTGGATAAATCTTGCTTCTGTTATTGTACCTCATCACACTGTATGTATCTTTCTCATTGAGAATTTTTACCAGCCAAGGCTGGATATATAGTTCAGTTGAAAGAATGCCTGCATAGCATGTGGATAGGTTCTCAACAATAATATGTATACTAATAATATGCATATGTTCAGATATAATTAAGGATATGTATATTTCTTCTAGTTCTAGTGCTGTTCGGTGTGACCACATGTTGAGTTCTGTTTAGTACTATTTGTTCAGGGTAGAAAGGTCTGCTTGTCATTTATTAGCATTCTCTTTATCTTGTAGTAACTTTACTCTCTTTTTTTGTTTTGTTTTATTTTTGTTTGTTGGTTGGTTTTGAGACAGGATTTCTCTATGGAGGTATGGCTATCCTAAAACATGCTCAATTGACCAGTCTGGTCTTGAACTCAGAGATGAGCTTTCTCTGTTATCCAAGTGCTGAGATTAAAGGGGTGTGCTATCACTGCCAGCACACTCTTTTCAATATTGGTATTCAACAGGGTTTTTCCAATTGTTTTCCTTTTACATTGTCTATATCAGTGATTTTATTGACATTATGCAGTTGAATTATACATTTTAATAATAATTCAAAATGTTATTTAGTATACTTGGGCTGTTTACATTTAATGCATTAATTGGCATGTGGGAGCTTAAATATCTATTTGTAGTTCTTGCCTTCTGTTTATTCTGTTGTTTTAATTTTTCCCTTTACTTTATAAAATAATGTATGTTGAGTGAAGTTTAGAATTTCATTTGGGTATGTCAGTGTATCTCTCCATAGCTTTTATCTCTGCTTTCTGAGGTATTACATACACACACACACACACACACACACACACACACACACACACACACACACACACACACACACATTCTCTTAGTTGATATCTTTGACCTTTTATACATGGATCTGAAATATATAAAAGATTACCTCTTTATAAATCCATCCATCTTTCTCTTATCTATATTTCTGTTAACTATTATTCTGTTTCTTTGTATTTAGAACATTATCAATTGGTTTTGCTTTAACTTCACCCAAATAATTTAGAATATAAAGAGAAAAAGTGTCTGTATTTGTTTGTTCTTTAAAGTATAATTTAATAATAAGAAAGCCCAAAGAAGGTAATATTAGACAGAACAAAGGATAGAAGACAAGTAGAGAAACACCTGACTCAAAAAAAGTCATATACTACTCCCCACCCGGTTTCGCCTCTGCTCATATGTTTTGTTGGTTTGCTTTTCCTTGTTGTGGGTACGAGAATTCAGGTTTCTGTCTACTGAAGTAACATAGCTACACTCAGTGTGCAAAAGTATATACTGTGCTATGCCATGGAGTGAGTGACTGTGAATGCTGTTCTTCCTCTTTAGTGCCATTGACCACTAGCCAGGACCAGTAGTCACTGAGCACATTTGTCACACTTTTTAAATTTCTTTTTGGTACAAGGGTTTTTAACTTAAAAATTACACTTTTTCTTCAGGTTAAAACTATATAAATTACTCTAATATAGTTTGATATATATGTAAACTGAATTGCTAAGCCTCAAATTAATTTTTATTTTTAAAATTTGCTTTTTTTCCTTTTCCTTATTCTCTTAAATAGTATTTATTTCCCTTCTACTTTGGATACTTTCTTTTATCTATGCTTTTTGAAGTATATGGGGATATGCCACATGCTTTTATCTTTATCTTCCTTCACATGCGAGTATTGTGATTGATTGTTATGACACAAAATGTGAGGTGTCAGTTATTTTTACTTAGCACATGGGAATGTTGACTCTCTTTCCAGTAGGCTCAGGGACAAATGCATTGTATCAGATTGACTTTTTTTGTGTGTGTGCTATATTATATCAAAGTTTGTCTTTGATGTTAGAAATTTGATTGTAATGTATGTCACATTGGGCTTTTTTGTCAATTCCTGCTTTGATTTTTCTCAGGTTTTTTTGATGTATATTTTACTGTATTTCAAGAGCTTTGTGTCATTATCTGTGGGAAGCTTACTGTAGTTATATGTTTAAGCATGTGTGTGTGTGTGTGTGTGTGTGTGTGTGTGTGTGTGTGTGTGTGAACATAAACACACACATATATCTTCATTTTGTATGTATGCTGAGGTGAGGGGGACACATGTCTGTAGGCAATCATAGAGATCAAAAGCAGAGAATCATAGCTATTGACAGCTGCAAAATCTATCTCATCTGATATTAGTGCTTGAAACTAGGCATAACGGTTTCTCTATAAAAGCCATACACATTCAAGCACTGACCCAATTCTGCAGCCTCTATCTGGATACTTTTATAGCTAGTGTCTTTCATATCTTCTTCCTGAACAGCACCATCATTTTTAGTATAGCTTACCAAACAGCTGTAGTTTATCTGTTCAAACTAAATAATTTCAAACCTCATCATATATTTGGCATGTTATACTCAACTGGTGGTATATATTCATCAATGCTCTGTCCTATAGTTTTCATTGTTTCTACATGCATCTATTAGTTTTATCTTTAATCTCTCTCTCTCTCTCTCTCTCTCTCTCTCTCTCTCTCTCTCTGTGTGTGTGTGTGTGTGTGTGTGTGTGTGTGTGTCTTATGTATATGCAGGAGCATTCACCTTTGTGTTTGCATTGAGGTCAGAGAAGGATGTGTGTGCTCTATTGTGTTCAGTCATTTTGTCTTGAGACAAAGATTCTCACTGAACTTGAATGTAGACTTACCAGCATGTTCCAGTGATCTTTCTGTTTCCACTGCAAGTAGCCCTTGGGTGACAAGCATATAATCAGACCCAGCTTTTTATGTGGATATTGGATGCTCAACTCATTGTATTTTGGACTTCTAAAACTTTCATTTGATTTTCTTTATATCTTTCATTTTCCTATTGAGACTTTGTATTTATTACTAAGACATTCAGTTCTTTTATTCATCTGCTATGTTTGATTCTTGAGACAATATTCCTTATAAAGTTTGTTTTTAAACTTGTCCGATAATTCTAACATTTTCATTATCTCATAGTATACTACCATCGACTGTCTCATTTACATTCAAGTTGAAGTTATAAAACAAGAGATAATTTTTTAAAGGAAAAACTGATGTTTTAGTCATTATGTTATGTAAATCATATTTAAACCTGCCATTTAAAATATATTCCTTTAACTCAGTCTACAAAGGGTATGGGGAAGTTTAACTTCAATAGATAGAAATTCAGATTTCTCTGGCTTTGTTCAAAGCTGGGAGTTGAAATGCTACTTGTTGTTACTTGTACAGAAAAGGACAAATTATGCAGAATAGTTGACTGATAAACTCTGTCAAGACAGGGTGATCAGCCCTTAAAAATCTGCATTTCAAGAGTCTGTCAGTTGATTTTGGGCCAGAAAGCTGAAGACTTGTGCTCACATGTTGCTAACAGAGAACTGTGCTAGTAGAGATTTGCCTCTACAACCTTAGTTCTGGAAGCCCTGTTAGGCTTCCTTTGTGTATAGATATTTGGTCATTCTCAGATCTCTGACGGGGTTGAAGACTGATTATAGTCTCATAGCCTATCATGCTATTTAACTCTGAATATACATATTTTATTAGATAGTTATCAGATAGTATACAAACTAGCCAAGATATAATATAGATTTCAAGCCTTTCTTAAGCTGGAATGGATAACTAAATGTTCTGATAGACTGGGTGTTGAGTATATCATATGTTTTATAAATTGTAGAATGATAATAATTGTACTCATTTTATATATAGTGAAACGTCTTTTTAACTGGAGAAAAAGGGGGAAATGTTGTAACTTGCCCTGGAGTTATCTGTATTTTGATGCTAATTCCACTGCCTCAAGGACAGCTGCCTAGTCACCTACTCAGGAATCAGGTGACTTCACCAGCAACTTCTCCCTGTTGAATTTGTAAAATACAGGTGAGGGGCAGGTACAGGATAGAAGGAGGCCTGTCATTGGAGGAGAAGGAAGGATGGGTGGGAGAGAAGGTTGAAGGAAGAGGAGGAGACTGGAATGGAAAGGAGAGGAGTGGGAGAGAGAGAGAAGCCATGGCAGAACAATGGAGGCTGACATAAAGATTCCACTCTATATTTACACGTTGTTATTAATGTTCTCAAGGGATGGATGGTACCGGGCTTTGTATGTTTAAGTGGGCAATTATATCTTATCAATTGGATCTAAAAAGAAAAAAGAAACTAGTTATTATTCCCCATGTACAGTACCCTTTGATAATATACCTCCATATAATAAACAATCAGTAAGAAAATGGCCTATTGAAATGTATGTGTGGTAGCTGTAATGTTGATAATTGTACATATAATACAGGAATCATGTTGCCCTGATAGCTTCCTGAGAATGATGAATTTAAGTCCTGTGCATTATAAATAATAATATTTTCTTTGTGCGTGTAACTTTTTTTGACATACGGAGAGAAAAATGTATATTAAGTCATTGGACAAAGTCCCATTCTTTATGTATGGATGAACTTCAAAAGATATTTTAATGAATATGAGAGCTCAGATGTATAAATATAGTAACGTCAATAAACTGTATGATTTCCAAACACACAGACCTCAATATCATCTCCAGAACCCACAAAAGAAATAGAACAAACAAATAACAACAACAAAAATGCAAAATCAGCTATAAACAAAATAGCCAAAAAATAGATAACTGTCTGAAAACTCAGGGATCTTGTTGCTCATCCTGGAGGGTGGGACTCTGAAACCCCTGATTAAGAAATTGTCAGGACATAGAACTGAAAGCTTCACAGGTAAAAATTCTTACTTCTATAACCAACTCTCCCCTTTTATCCCCTTCCTTCCACCACCCCCCTTTCTTCTCCCTCATTCCCCCTTCCCTGTTCCTTACTGTTGTTTCTGACTATCCTCTGAGTTTCTTTATTTTTCTCTCTTCCAATCCATTTTCTCTCTTATCTTCTCCTTTTCTCTGTGAGTAAAAGTTCACCTAACTCAACCAAAGATGAGCTTCTTCCTAAAACATACCAAATCATGCACAAGGATTAAGGGTGGCCCAGTGGTAAAAAACATACTATAAATCTAAAAGGGCTTACTCTTCTCACTCATATGTAATAATTAGACTAACAGAAATAGTTAAGTCTGAATTAATCATGTGTAGTTCAAAAATGTCTTTTTATTGCTTCACTATAGAATTATCAGAAAATGGGAGTAGGATTTTGTATCCAGTAGTATTTAGCACAGTCTAATCCAACTGTAGAGTGGCTTACTTGTTTCTGGATATAGAGCTCTCATACTGTGGTCCCCATAGGAATAGGCTATATTTCAAACTTTGCACATTAGGAGATGAGGGGTTAAAGAAATGTTTCCAGAATCACACTTTCCAAAATGACAGAGCTAAGAATTCGTTTAGAATGTGTATTGCTTCAATATCATAATTCTAAATTATAATGGGACTTTGTTTTTAAAGTCTTTTATTGAACAATAAAGAACCAATGGGTAGTAGCTGGGCATCTGTTGGCACAGGATTCCCTGGCAAGAAATGTAGAGGACAGAAGGAACAGAATCACCTTGACAGAGAAGCAGGACGATCAGACTTAAAGCCCTGCCAACATGTAAGAATCTGGGAAAATGTCTCCAGCAACCACTTCTCTGATTGGGTCTGGGGTATCAGAAATAAAATGTAGATTCAGCAAGTAGTGCAAATATGTGATAGATTAAGGGAGGTTTAGAAGTGTCCAGTCATTGAGTTAGTCAAGGAATATCAAAATATATAGTGTGTGTGTGTGTGTGTGTGTGTGTGTGTGTTTTATTTATGAATCCTGAGCATTCAGGAAGGCACACAACACACAGCCCAGCAATCCTGAGCTCAGAGCAGATTAACTCTACCGCAACATCATATTCATTGATGAGCTTTATCATTAATAATTCTTAAATACATTTTGAAAGTACTAGGTATATACTGCTACATGCTGCTTGAGGATAAGATGAACTATTTATAAATAGTCCTAGGTTGGCTAAAGCCTGGGAAAACATCTTGTGAGTGAGTGAGTGTGTGTGTGAGTGTGTGTGTGTGTGTGTGTGTGTTTGTGTGTGTGTTTACGTGTTTGTGCTTGTGTGTGTGTGTTTGTGTATATGTGTGTGTGTGTATGTGTTTGTGTCTGTATATATGGGATTCATGTTGTCTATACTTCATTTGTGTGGATATGTTCACAGTGAAACCACAAAAGGACATTTTGGTGGAGTTACATGTGGTTGTGAGCTCTACCACATGAGTGCTAGCAAATGAGTTTGGGCTTTCCAGAAGAAGAGCAAGTGCTCTACATCAATATGTTGCTCCCAGAGCCTCCAAACTGGATTTCTTAAACACAGAAATGTAGCCTAGCTAGCCTCGAGTTCTGAATTTTCTTGCCTTATTTCTCTGAATCCTGGTTTATAGGTATGAATGCCTATGCTAACCTCACATTTTCTTATTTTTATCCTTGTATTGGTGATTCTCTGATTGTCTTTGTGTATTCATGTGTTGGACTGCAAGCTTGTGTGTACCACAGTACATGTTTGGAGGTCATAGGACTATTGTATTTCATCCCTTGCTTCTGTCTTGTTTGAGACAAGATCTTCTTGTTATCTAATTTGTATAATAGGCTAGCTGGATCCCAACATTCCAGGAATTTCCTCATTCCCTCCACAAATTTTGTTCTTAGAGTGCTAGCTATACTGACTGTACTGCCACATGTGGATTTATGAGGCCTATGGAGATCTGAAATCAGGACCTAATACATGCATGAACTTTAGCTATTTGGACATGTGCATAGTAGAAATTTCTATTTTTAAGTACAATCTAATATTCAAAGAGATGCTTAGGATGTCCATATCTATTTGAGTACTAAGAATATTTCATAAAAAAGATAGAAAGTCCTTGGTTCATTTTATAACCAAGACTCTGAATTTATATAAAACATTACATAATAGAAAAGAAAAATAAGCTCTGCTGTGCCTCCTTCCAAAATCTGAGTACTTCATGTGGCTTTTACTTGTCTTATGGGAAAACATGAGGCAGTAAGAATAAGACACTAAAGATGAATAAAACTCTAGTCTTCAAAAATAACTTTTATTGTAGTCATTTTTTTCCTCTCAACCAAAGACAGATTCAAGAGCTAGAGATTAAGTGGTTTTGGCCACGGGGCTGTTGAACAAGGGGCTACTTGGCTGCAAAGCAAGGGAACTCCAGTTCTAGAGACATCTTTATCATCTGTCATCAGAAAGAAAGAGTGTCTTAGATTTATGTATACTTTGGCTACCCTGTCTAAAAGGAACCCCAAATATATATATATATATATATATATATATATATATATATAGTCAACCTTATCCTAAGGGTTTTTAAGTAAGTCCAGAATCCAAGTGTAGTGTTTGGAAGATGGACCAATCTGACTTAATGAGGTGCACCCAGTGCCAAATCTCTTAACATAAATGTAAAAACCCTCAAATATAAGCAAAGTTGTAATATCTACAAAGACCCTGACTTCAAATTTGTTTTCTCTGTGTACATGAAATGCTTGACGCAGAGATGGGGTCAGCTTCTTCAAGTCTCTGTATTATCACCATTAGAATATTCTCTGTGCTTTAGATGTCCTCTGCCAATATAAGCATACTAACATGTGATTCTATTTCTTGCTCCTTGCCTTGAGGTATGTGGACCCTAATACACACCAAGCCTGAAAGAATGCAGTGAGTTCCAGAATGGATATATAAATAGGATCCCAATATGACAGTGAGTGCCAGGAGGATAGGGGGATGTCTATTCCAAAGATTTCTATGTTAGAACTGTTTTGAAAATCAGCTCTCTCAGAAAAAAATTCATCTTGTGATCTTTATTACAGATGAACAGGGCTATATAACCATTGGAAAGTGGGATGGGGTTCTTCTTAGGGTGAAGTTTCATTGGATGAGGTTTAAGGTTCCGGGGATTCCTCGTTTGCACGAAGAGACTTCTAGGAATTTCAATTTGTAATTTCACCAAGGGTATGTGATATTTCTTAGGTAGAGTGTTGAGATTGGACACCCAAAATAAGGGAGAAGAGTAAGCCCTGCTGGGAAAAGGAGTCTCAGTTGCATGCTGAGTTTAGAGGAGATAAACAGACTTGTTAGACTTTGACCCTAAGTAATAGGGTTTCCCAGCACTATTCAAGCACATATATATACTACTGTGATTTAAAGTAGGTATAATATTTTGGATCTAGATTATATTTTAGAAAACTGTTCTGAAGGTTGGGACTCACTGAGAGTACTATCAAGAAGTAATAAAGTATAGAAGAACCAAAACTACATGCTTCTCAAATCCAATGGTTTACTGTAATAAATAGAATGAGATAATTTGCAAAGTTGCAATCATACTTTTGTAAAAGAGGAGCTTGTAAATAAGAGAGAAGAGATATCTTTACATTTTGACCATCTATAGAGAAATAAAATTAAAGTGTCTTTTTATACGATTTTTTAATAATATTCACTTAGTTACCTCCTGAACTATACTACAAATCAATAGTGGTGAAAACTCTATGGCATTGGTACAGAGACAGGGATCAATATAATAGAGTGGAAGACCCAGAAATAAACCCATACACCTATGGTCATTTGATCTTTGAAAAGAAGCTAAAACTTTCCAGTGGAAAAAAAGCATTTTCTACAAATGGTACTGGTTCAACTGGCAGTCAGAATGGAAAAAGAGTGCAAATTTACCCATCCCTATCTTCTTGTTCAAAGCTCAAGTCCAAGTTGACCAAAGTCCTCCAAATAAAACTTATACACTCAAAGTAATAGAAGAGAAAATAGGGAAGAGACATGCAAAAATAGGCACAGGAGAAATTTTTCTGAACAGAACGCCAGTGGTTTATACTCTAAAATCAATAACTGACAAATAGAACCTGATAAAATTGTAAAATTCATTACAACAAAAGACACTGTCATTAGGACAAAATGGCAACTAACACATTGGGAAAAGATCTTTATCAATTGTACATCTGATAGAGAGGTAATATCTAATATATACAAAGAACTCAAAAAGGTAGACTCCAGAGAATCAAGTAACCCTACTTAAACATTGTGTACACAGCAAAACAAAAATTCTCAAGTGAGGAATAATGAATGGCCAAGGAACACCTAAACAAATATTCAAGATCTTTAGTCATCATGGAAATGAAAACCAAAATAAACTTGATTCAACCACACACTAATTAGAATGGCTAAGATAAAAAAGAAAACTCTGGTAACAACAGATGCTGACAAGGATGTGGAGAAAGAGGAAAACTCTTCCATTGTTGGAGGGATTGCAAGCTAGAACAACCAGTCTGGAAATATGTCTGGAGGTTCCTTAGAAAATTGGATGCAGTACTACCGGAGGACCCAGCTATACCACTCCTAAGCATATATCCAAAGGAAGTTCTAACATTTAACAAGGACATTTGCTCCACTAGGTTCATAGCAGCCTTATTTATAATAGCCAGAAGCTGAAAAGAACCCAGATAACCCTCAACAGAGAAATAGATACAGAAAATGAGTTACATCTACACAACAGAGTACTACTCAGCTATTAAAGACAGTGTCTTCATGAAATTCTTAAGCAAATGGATAGAACTTGAAAATATCATCCTGAATGAGTTAACCCAATCACAAAAAAACACACATGGCATGCACTTACTGCTAAGTGGATATTAGCCAAAAAGCTCAGATTTTCCAAGATACAATCAACAGACCACATGAAGTTCAAGAAGGAAGACCAAAGTACAGATGATTTAGTCATTATTAAAAGAAGGAACAAACATAGTCAAAGTGGGAGATGTGGAGACAAAGTTTGGAGCAGAGACTGAAGGAAAGGACATCCAGAAACTGCCCAACCTGGGGATGCAGCTCACACACAGCCACCAAAACCAGACTCTATTTTGTATGCTAAGAAGTGCATGCTGACAAGAGCCTGATATAGCTGTTTCCTGAGAGGTTTTGTCAGAGCATGGCAAATTGAGAGGCAGATGCTCATAGCCAACCGTTGAACTGAGAACAGGGTCCTGAATGGAGGAGTTGGAGAAAGGATTGAAGGAGCTGAAGGGGTTTGCCACCCCATAAATACAACAATATTAAACAACCAGAGCTCCCAGAACTAAACCTCAATCCAAAGAATACACATGGACAGACCCGTAGCTTCAGCTGCACATGTAGCAGAGGATAGCCTTGTTGGGCATCAATAAGAGGAGACACCCTTGCTCCTGCCCAGGCTTAATGCCCCAGGGTAAAGGAATATCGGTTCTGGGAGGTGAGAAGGGGTGGGTGGGTGCGGTAACAACCTCATGCAGCAGAGGAGGGGGGATAGGATAGGGAGTTTATAGATGAAAAACCAGGAAGGGAGATAACATTTGAAATGTAAGTAAAATGTTGAATAAAATGTACATAAAATAAAATATTTAAATGATGCCTCTGTCTGTATCTGAGCTTAGAGCAAAGGCTTTCCCACAACCTGCCTGCAGAGAGCTCGTCTTCCAAGAGTGCTCTCACTCCTAAGTCCAATGGAGACATACCACTTTTGCTTCACTAATAACTGTCCAAATAGGGACCCGCTAGGAGCACACAAGGCACAGGAACCACAGAGCAGCCTGGGACAAGATTCTTCTGGTCTCGATCTGTACCCAGAGCTGAGACTGTCCCACAGCCCTCTGGTTCTAAAGCCTCCCAGGAGATCACTGGTCTTCCAGGAGTGGTTTCAATTCCTAAGATCAGAGACTCAGTCAGAGACAGCAAGACCAACTAACATCAGACATAGGCAGATGGCTAGACACAAGAACAAAAACCAAAGCAACAGATACCAAGAGTACCTGCCATCATCAGAATGTACTTCTCCCATCTCAGCAAGTACTGGATACACCAACAAACCAAAAAAAAAAAAAAAAAACCCAACAAGATTTGAATTTAAAATCACATCTCATGATGATGATAGAGGATTTTAAGAAGGACATAAAATCACTCCCTTAAAGAGATACAAAAGGACACAGGAAAACAATTAGAAGCTGTTAAAGAGGAATCACAGAAATCCCTTAAAGGGTTACAGAAAAACACAACTAAACAGGTGTAAGAATTGAACAAAACCATCTAGGATCTAGAAATGAAAGTAGAAACAATAAAACAATCACAAAGGGAGACAACCCTGGAGATAAGGAAAAACCTAGGAAAGAGATCAGAAGTCAGAGATGGAAGCATCATCAACAGAATACAAGAGATAGAAGAGAGAATCTCAGGGGTAGAAGATACCATAGAAAACTTTGACACAATAATCAAAGAAAATGCAAAAAAGCTTTTTACATAAAACTTCAAGAAAATCTAGAGCACAATGAGAAGAACAAAAGTAAGGATAATTGGTATAGAAAACAGCAAAGATTCCCAAATTTAAGCCCCAGTGAATATCATAAAAAATATAATAGAAATCTTCCCTAACCTAAATAAAGAGATTCCCATAAACATTTAAGAAACCTACAGAACTCCAAATAGATTGGACCACAAAAGAAATTCCTCCAGTCACATAATAGTCAAAATACCAAATGCACTAAACAAAGAAAGAATAAGAAAAGCAGTAAGGAATAATAGGTCAACATACAAAAGCAGACCTATCAGAATTACAGCACACTTCTCAGCAGACTCTATGAAAGCCAAAAGATCCTGGGCAGATGTCATACAGACCCTATGAGAACACAAAGGCTAGCCCAGGATAGTATACCCAGCAACACTCTCAATTAACATAGATAGAGAAATCAAGATATTCCATGAAAAGAAAAACAAATTTACACAGTATCTTTCCACAAATCCAGCTCTACAAAGGATAAGAGAGGTTAAACTCCAACACTAGAAAAACAAGAAATTAATCTTCTTTCAACAAATCTGAAAGAATGTTTCCACACAAACATAATTCCACCTCTATTGACAAATTTAAGAGGAAAAACAGTCACTGTTCTGTAATATCTCTTAACATCAATGGACTCAATCCTTCACCCCCCACAAAAAGATGTAAACCAGGAGAATGGATACATCAACAGGACCATGCATTTTGCTGCAAATAGCAAAGTTTAGAGCAGTGACTCAAGGAATGGCCATTCAGAGCCTGACACACATGTTGCCCATATGTATACAGCCACCAAAACTAGATAAGATTGATGAAGCTAAAAAATTCGTACAGAAAGGGACTGGATATAGATCTCTCCTGAGAGACACATCCAGAGCTTTTCCATACAGAGGTCAATGATAGCACTGAACCACCGAACTGAGAATAGGACCCCCTTGGGGGAAATTATAGGAAGTATTGAAAGAGTTGAAGGAGCTTGCAATCCCATAAAAACAACAATGCCAACCAACCAGAGCTTTCAGGGACTAAACCACTACCAAAAGACTATATATGGACTGAGCCAGGGCTCCAACTGCATATGTAGCAGAGAAGAGCCTTGTTGTGACACCAGTGGAAGGGAAAGCCCTTGGTCTTGCCAAGGTTGGACTCCAGTGCAGGGGAATATGGGGGAGGGCAATAAGGGGGATGTATGTGGGGAATACCCGTATGGGGGAGGGGGAGGGGAGAGGATGGGGGGCATATGGACAGTAAACCTGGAATAACCTTTGATATGTAAGTAAAGAAATATATAATAAAAATTTTTTTTAAAAATGTACCTAAGTGACAAAGACAACACTATATCAGACGAAGAGGCTAGAAAAACATTTTCCAAGCAAATAATTCCAAGAATCAAGCTGCGGTATCCATTAATGGAATAAAATTAACTTTCAACCAGAAAGTTCTGAAAAAAGATATGGAAGGTCATTTCATACTCATAAAAGGAAAAAGGTGAACTCCCAATTCTGAACATCTATATTTCAAATGTAAGGGCACACACATTCATAAAAGAAATTTTACTAAAGTTCAAAGCATGCACTGCATCACATACAAGAATACTGGAAGACTTCAACAGTCCATTCTCATCAATGGACAGAGATCATGAAAACAAACAAACAAACAAACAAACAAAAAAACAGAGACACAGAGAAACTAACAGAAGTGATGAACCACATGGATTTAACTGATATCTTTAAAACATTTCTTCCTACAACCAAAGAATATACCTTCTTCCCCATCTTCTCTATACTTGACCATTTAATCAAGCACAAAATAGTCATCCACAGATATAAAAAGATTGATCTAATCCCATACATTCTATCAGATAACCATTTTACTAAGTCTGGTCTTCAATAATAACAAAAACAACAGAAAGCCAACATAAACATGGAAGCTGAATAATGATCTACTCAATGACAACTTGGTCAAGGAAGAAATAAAGAAAGTAATAAAAGACTTTTTAGAATTTAATGACAATGAAGGCACAACATACTCAAACTTATGGGACACAATGAAAGTAGTGCTAAGAGCAAAACTTATTATTATGAGTGCATCCAAAAAGAAACTAGAGAGAGCATACAGTAACACCTTAACAGCACACCTGAAATCTTTAGAACCTAAAGAAGCAAAAACACACAAGAGGAATAGACAACAGGAAGTCATCAAACTCAGAGCTGAAATCAACCAAGTAGAAACAGAAAGGATCAATATATCCTGGAGCTGTTTTGTTTTGTTTTGTTTTGTTTTGTTTGGTTGGTTTTTTGTTTGTTTGTTGGTTTGTTTGTTTTTTTTTTTTTTTGTTTGTTTTGTTTGTTTGTTTGTTGGTTGGTTGGTTTGTTTGGGTTTTTTTTTTTTTTTTTTGTTTTTTTGTTTTTTGGTTTTTTTTTGAGAAAATCAGCAAGATAGGTAAAACTTTAGCCAGACTAAACAGAAGGTACAGAGACAGTATCCAAATTAACAAAATCAGAAATGAAATGGGAGACATAACAGCAGAAAATGAGGAAATTCAAAAAGATATCAGATCCTATCACAAAAGTCTATACTCAACAAAACTGGAATATCTAAAGGAAATGGACAATTTTCACAACAGATACCAGGTACCAACTTGAAATCATGATGAGATAAATCATATTAACAGTCCCATAAGCCATAAAGAAAAGCAGTCATTAAAAGCACTGCAAACAAAGAAATAATTAAAAAATAGAAAAAAGCCCAGAGCCAGAGTCAGATGAGTTTAGTGGAGAATTCTATCAGACCTTCAAAGAAGACCTAGTATCATTACTGTCCAAACTATTACACAAAATAAAAAGTAAAGGTACACTACCCATTTCATTCTTTGAAGCCATAATCATGCTTATAACTAAACCACTCAAAGACCCTTCAAAGAAAAAGAAGTTCAGACAAATTTCCCATATGAGTATTGATTCAAAAATACTCAATAAAACTCTAGCAAACTGAATACAAGAACACATCAAAACTATCATTCACCATAATCAAATAGGCTTCATCCCAGAGATGCAGGGATGGTTCAAGATATGGAAATCCCTCAATGTACTCCACTATATAAACAGATTCAAAGGAAATACCGCACATGATCATCTCATTAGATGCTGAGAAAGCATTTGACAAAATTCAACACCCCTTCTTGGTAAAAGACTTGGAAACATCAGGAATTCCAGGCACATACCTAAGCAGAATTAAAGCAATATATAGCAAACAAGTAGTCAACAACAAACTAAATGGAGAGAAACTTGAAGCAATCCCACTAAAGTCAGGGGCTAGACAAGGCTGCTCAGTCTCTTCCTATCTATTCAACACAGTACTTAAAGTCCTAGCCAGAAGATCTAGACAACAAAAAGATGTTAAAGGGAAACAAATTGGAAAGGAAGAAGTCAAAATATCACTATTTGCAGATGATATGGTAGTATACCTCTAAACCTGATAAACAACTTCAGCAAGGGGGCTAGAAACAAAATTATCTCAAAGAAATCTGTAGTCTTCCTCTACTCAAAGGATAAATAGGCTAAGAAAGAAATTAGGGAAAGGATAACTTTTACAATAGTCACAGATCATCTAAAATACCTTGGCATAACTCTAACCAAGCAGGTGAAAGATGTGTATGAGAAGAACTTCAAGTCTCTGAAGAAAAACATCTAAGATCTCAGAAAAGGGATAGATCTCCTATGCTCATGGATTGGCAGGACTAATACAGTAAAGTGGCAATCTTTTCAAAGTAATCTATAGATTCTCATCAAAATTCAACTCAATTCTTCACAGACTTAAAAAGAGAAATTTGCAAATCATTTGGATTAATGAAAAACCCAGGATAGCAAAAAGAATTCTCTACAATAAAAGAACTTCTGAGGGAATCACCATCCCTGAACTCAGGCTGCATTATAGATAAATAGTGATAAAAACTGCATGGTATTGGTACAGAGACAGGCAGGGAGATCAATGTAATAGAACTGAGTACCCAGAAATGAACCCATTCACCTATGGTTCTTGATCTTTGACAAAGGGGATAAAGTGGAAAAAAGGTAGCATTTTCAATAAATGGTGCTGGTTCAACTGGAGGTCAGCATGTAGAACACAAATCGACCCATTCTTATCTGCTTGTACAAAGCTCAAGTCCAAGTACATCAAAGATTTCCACATAAAACTTATATACTGAATGGAATAGATGAAAATGTAGTGAAGAACCTTGAACAAATAGACATTGTTGAAAATGTCCAGAACAGAACACCAATGGCTTATACTCTAAGATCAAGAATTGAGAAATGAGACCTTATAAAATTACAAAGCTTCTGTAAGGCAAAGTACACTGTCAATAGGATATAACAGCAACCAACAGATTAGGATAAGATCCTACCAATACTACATCAGATGGAGTTCTTATATCTAATATGCAAAAAGAACAGAAGTAGTTAGATGCTAGAGAACCAAATAACCCTATTAAAATGGGGTACAGAGCTAAACAATAATTCTCAATTGAGGAATAATGAATGGACAAGAAGCACCTCAAGAAATGTTCAACATCCTTAGTCATCAGGGAAATACAAATCAAAACAACCATGAGATTCTATTTCACACCATTCAGAATGGCTAATTTAAAAATCTCAGAGGACAGCAGATGCTGGCAAGGATGTGGAGAAAGAGGAACACTCCTCTATTTTTGATGGGATTGCAAGTTGGGCATATATTCAAAAGATGTTTCAATATATGATAAGGTTGCCTGATCCACTATATTCATAGCAGCCTTATTTATAATAACCAGAAACTGGAAAAAACCCAGATGCCCTTCAAGAAAGGAATGAGTACAGAAAACATGGTACACTTACACAATGAAGTACTAGTCAGCTATTAAAAACAGTTATTACATGAAATTATTAGGCAAATTGATGTAACTAGAAAATATCATCCTGAGTGAGGTAACCCAGTCACAAAAGAACTCTCATGGTATGTACTTACTAATAAGTGGCTATTAGCCCAAGAGCTGGGAATACCCAAGAAACAATTCACAGACCACATGAAACTCAAGAAGTAGTACCAAAATTTAGATGCTTCAGTCCTTAGAAGGAAAAACCAAATACTCATGAGAGGAAATACGCAGACAAAGTGTGGAGCACGTCATCCACTAAAGGTCATGAAGAGTATGCACTACCTAGGTATTCATCCCTTATGCAGCCACCAACCCAGTCACTTTTGCTGATAATAAGAAGTGCTTGCTGACAGGAACATGATATGGATAACTCCTAAGAGGCTCTCCCAGAGCTTTACTAATATGGATGAAGATGATTGCAGTCAACCATCAGACTGAGCATGTCAACCCCAGTAGAGGAGTTAGACAAAGTACTGAAGGAGATGAAGTGGTTTGCAATCCCATAGGAAGAACAAAAATATCAACAAACCAGATCCTTCAGTGCTCCTGAACCACCAAACAGAGAGTACACATGGAGGAACCCAGGTCTCCAGCCACATATATAGCAGAGGATGGCATTGTCTGGCATCAATAGGAGGAGAAGCCCTTGATTCTGTGAATGCTCATTTTTCTAGTATAGGGGAATGCCAGGGTGTTGATATGGGAGTGGGTAAGTAGGGGTGGAAGCATCTTCACAGAAGCATGGGGAGGTAGGAGGGGGCATGGGAGAGGGTGAGAAAGGGATAACTATTGAAGTGTAAATACCTAAAGTCTTCAAAAAATAAAAAATAAATTAATTAAATGATGAAAATTCTCTTTGTTGTGTATCATAAAAGCTTTTAATTCACAGTCGCCAAACAATTACTGCATGAAATTAACCTTATAAATGATTCTGCCTGATATGAATTTTAAAAAAGAAAGAAGCCAGTGGTGATTTTTTTACTTACATGTTATAGAATATGCCAAATCTAAGAAGGACTTGTAGTTAGTGGATGTAACTGGAGTTAAGAGGCAGGGTGATGGCTATGCAAAAAGTATGGAATTGTTTACCCTACCTAATACTGGTGGCCATATAATTATATTCCACAGCTTTGCAATTAACAGTGGCTTTCCTTACATTGCCTTCTTTTATATAAGCAATTGCAAATAGCCTCCATCTGTATACCTAGTAAATAGTATAAATCTTGGAACCCTGTCCTCAGGTTCAGATAAATTATAACTAATGCCTTAGTGATTTAGCTAAAATCATGTTGACATGCCATTAGTGAGAGCGAATAAACACAGAGCCAAGTGCCTTGACCATCACAGTAAGCTGTCTCATTGAGCACAGAGTTCAACAGTCAGTAGACAGAACTGTTAAAAGACATCTCATGTTATAAAAAGTTGAGAAATACATTTACAGGACTTTCAAGTTGTCTAGTTTCAAATCTGGAGCTCTGATAAAACACTGTGAACAAAGGCAATTTATGGGGAGAGTGGTGTTTATTTCAGACTACTATTCATACTCCATAATTAAGGGAAGTCAAGGCAATAACTCATTCAGGATCCTAAAGGAAAAATCATGGAAAGATGATATTCTCAGGCTTCTTTTATGACCATACTAAACATCCAGGGAGTGGAACCCACCCACCAAGTAAATTGGATCCACCTCTGTCAATCAACAAACACGTTATTTCCCACAGACATATAAGTCAACTTGATCACAGCAATCTCTCAACTGAGACTTCCTTTGTAAATGACTATAGACTGTGTCAAGTTGACTGTTAAAACTACCTATGGGATACAAAGCAGCAATCCCAAATTAGAAATATTTTTTCCAACCTAGTGGTCTCTGATATGTTTGTAGCTTTCAGAGAATTTCTTAATTCATTTCTGTTTCTTTATGTTTACTCCAGATTGGATCTGAGAAAGTTAAATTTTTATCATCATTAGTGAAGCAGAGTAATATAATGGCCATGTAAGCCTTCAATTTTCTTCTAGTTTCTGAGTTTACACTTCGATAGTTCCTTTACATAACTTCGTTTCTCCTTAGAAACCTGTATTATGCACAGATGGAGACTGAGTTTGTGTTAAACTCGCTAGCAGATCCTGTATAGAGTTTGAAGGTGAGATATAGAGGCACAGATTCAGGGAAGGCACAGGAAAAGACACATGATATAAGAGAGAAGGAAGTCTTCCCATTTCCTCTTCACAGTGAATAGAATTTCCATGAGAGATTAAAATACCTGGAGAGCAAATGTAAGAATAAAATGGATACTAAGAAGCAGAACTTGTCAGAGATGACTTGAATCTTAGTGGATCAAAATGGTCTCAGGCTTGATATAATTTTATTTATTTATTTTTTACAAACCTACTTTTATTTATTTATTCTCCATTATTTTAAATCTGGGATGGTTACAGCATCACAAGGATTCTGTGTCCAAGAGCCTTTGCAGGAAGGTTGCTTCGGAATTTGGCACGAACTATGCCACTGTTTCCATGGGCCCGAGTTACTTTTCCCCAGATCACTCTGGTTTTGTTTGGTTTGCGTCCAGGTGTCACTGTATTGTTTTTTTGCTTTGTACACATAAGCACACCTCTTGCCTAAGTAGAACTCAGTTTCATCTCGGGCATAAACACCTTCAATTTTAAGAAGAGCCGTGTGCTCTCTTTGGTTCCAGAGGCCTCGCTTGTAGCAAGCAAAAAAGGCCTTGCGCCATAGCCTTCCAGACATACTTGTTTTCTTTCTTTTTTTTTTTTTTTTTTTCTTTTTAGAAGTCCTGTTCCCAGCAGGCCTCCAAAGGCACCAAGATGGCTGAAAATTGACATAATTTTAGAATGAAGCAGTTAAAACTGGACATTTAAATTTAAGTCTGTCTTACAAAAATAGGAAAGTCACATTCAACCTCAATTTTTCTGTCAGACACTAATGATAACAACACCAGAAGATCATTCTCTCATACACTGACACAAAGCCTACAGATCCATTGTACCTTGGAGCACAAGCCAAGTTTACGCAAATAGGAAAGCTTGAGTCTGTAATTTGTGAAGAATGCAGTGAGAGAGCATGCTGCTGACATTTGTCAGTGGAGTTTCACCTGCTTGGATATTCCATCAATCAAGGGGCATTTGGATGAGTCCCTGACAATGTCAAGGGAGAAATGGAAACAAGACTCCCACTCTAATCTCCAGTCACGTTTCATTCAACAATTTACAAACAAATTATTAATTAAGATCACACTGTAAATAATATGACACAAATGAATATGTCAGAGAGTAGCTTATGTTACAGACATAAGAAATTGCTGAGAAGCAGTATAATCAAGAGGAAACCCTTGTTTGACTTATTCATTAGCTTGCATGGTTCTTTAATTAATTTTTGGTCTGTAATGACATGCTCCATTATAAGAATTTCGTGCATCCATGTATTTTTCTCATGTATACCTCATTGTCCTCTTCTGTCTCACCCAATTCTGCTGGCTCTGCTCTTCTTCCCAAATTGTCCTACCCTCATATCTTCTTCTTACATGGGCCAGTAAGTTTAATTATAATTAGTTACAGAAACATAAGTGAGGAGTTATTTACAGGAGCATGAACAATTTATCAAAGATTATACCATTGAGAAAATTGGTTCCACCCTCCATTGTCACTGTTAACTGCCAAGAAGACCCTTCCAACTCCATGATGTAATGTTAATGGGTTTTCTTTTATATAGGTCTTGTGCAGGTTGACATAGATGTTTTACTTTTCATCTCTCAGCATCTATGAGTATTTGAATATTTTTGATTTATCAACGTTAGTAAATCATTTGTTCATCAGCTTTGTGTTGTTTAAGTGATTAGAGTCTAAAGTTAAGAGATGCCTGCCCCCTGCTCATATTGTTTATAAAGAGATTAATGCAGATTTTTCAGCTCTGTCCACTGAAAGCCAAGCAAGATTCTTTCTGCCTTCTTCCTTTCCAGCGACTTTTCGTTGAAGCTGCAGGAGCCTTTGCTGAGGTGTATCTAGTGTTCTTTTAGAAATAGCTCCTGGTTCACCGCAGCTCTGATTTTTTTCCTGCTACTCTCCTGTTATCCCCTCATGGTAATCTTTGGGGTGACCTACAGCAGTGGCCCTGCCTCTAACCACATATTGCCCTCTGAGAAAGTGTACCTCTGTCCTGGTTATTCACAAATTGAAGACCCTTCAATGGTTCCTTTATTCTATAGCATTAATTGATCAAATTATTCACTAATATCATTCAAATATCTTTTTTTTTTCATGTAGAGGCAGGGTGAAAGGCAACCAGGGACATGTAAGTAGACATTTTACTGTGTTATGGAGGCACTTGTTTAGGGGTGTGCAAGCACGTGTGAAGACAGAGGGCATGCTTTGGGTATTTCTCTTTATTTCTCTTGTCAAGATAAAGAGTTTTAGTTCTTAGTTGGGTAGATGGCCTGGAAGCTTCTGCAGATTCACCTGTTTTCACTTCCCATCCCTCACAGCCATACAGTTATTATCAACACAGAAACTTTATAATCCTTTGATTTTTTTAGGTATGTTCTGAGGACTGTCAAGCTTGAACTGCAAGAATTCTTCCTCCTGAACCATCTCAACCCCATCCAAATCATGATTTTTATTTTTTGTTTTCTTGCTATTTTTCTTTCTTTTAGTATAAATGCCCAACTTCCTTCTACAGAGGTTTTGAGGAAATTGGTTTGAGTAAGGTATTCTCCAGAACCCTATCTCAAAGGCCTTTGCTGGATATTCCTGGCCTGCCACACAAGAGCTTGGTGACTGGTTTATCTTCCCTTCTGCTCTGATTGACATTATCTTTTTATATTATCTCTGACATATTTTTATCACTTAGTATATGTCTTTTTCCTAGAACTTTTGTTCAATGAGCTAAAAAGGCTGTTTCTTACCTATTTTGTGAAACATTTCTAGGCTTAGCATAGTAACACCTCTGTTTTTCCTGACTAGCATCCTTGTCTCACATAGAGCTGTAAGTTTGCAACTGTTTGCTCTTGTGTATGTTTTGTCTTTGATTTTGTATTAGCATATATTAATTATAGGTAATTGGTTCATTACAACATTTTCACACATGTATAATGTATTTTGATCTTATTCATCACCACTTTTCTCCTACTTTCTCTCTTCCCTGATTGCTCCCATTCCTATTGATTGATCCCTCCTGTTCCAAACTACTTCCTTAATTAGTTTCATTGTCTTGGCTTTATTAACCCAATGGCTTCCATTAGTATTGTTTATAGGAGCATGAGTAGGCAGCAACGAATTCTGAAGTACCTTACTAGTAGCTACACTACTCAAGAACATATCCTCTTATTTAACAACCAGTAACTGGGTAAAATTTATGATTGTTTAAGGCATCTTTAGCTCCTTGTTCTGAATAACAAGGTGATGGTGGAACACATCTAGTATAGGTCTTGTGTGGGTAATCACAGCTCTTTGAGCTTAGGAATGTAAACAGTCATGCTATGCCAAGAATCAGTCTAGATTTTTATTTTCTTTGTCTTCCTCATTTGTTTAAAATCAAAGGATGGTATTTTAGCCCTTTCTTCAATTGCCTCTATTTTTAAACTGTGGATAAATATAAAGGTGCAAGATATTAATATCTGTATCTTCCAACTCCAATGTGGTTTAGAATTCACTGCTCATCAGTGTTAGTTCACATGAGTGCCAGGGTACTTGAGCTGAAGTGTTTACACATACAACTATAGTAGCAGTTATAGTTCCTAACACCATCTTTAAGTCTGGTCAGTCCTCTTCTTTTGCAGGTTTGAAAACTAATGGAAGGAGAAGGCAGCTTAGCCCATAGCCAGGAAAACTGAACATCATTTGAATGAAGAACAATTTTCAGTTCTGTTTCATTGTGTCCTAGCAGTCAATATGACTTTTATTTTCCATTCTTCAATGGGTCATATACAACCAAGAGTCTCCATAGATAACAATTTTTGAAAGTAAGTTATTGGCCCTTTAGGACAAATTCCTAACTCAGTTTCCTCAGTGAGATAGGTCAGTGTTGAAATGAAGATGAAAGGGATCCAGATCACAGGAAAAGGGCATGTTGCTTTTGATAAGCAACCTCTTTGCCCTCTAAATACCTAGAAATTTTCTTTGGCTCATATTTGTTTCACTTAATAATGATACTAAACTGGTATGATATTCTTTGAATGTGATGAATCAGAGGTCAAGGAAGGCAAGTGACTCAGGCAATGTTTTATGATAAATTTAGGGAAAAAAAACTGTTGTAGTCCAGAAGGGCAGCTGAGCTGGTAAAGGTGCTCATCACCCAGCTCAATTCCTAGGATCCAGGTCGTAGATGGAAAGATTCATCTCATACATTGTCCTTTGACCTTCACAGGTGCACCTAGCAATATATGTATTCAAATAAATATATTACATTTTCTATAGTTCGTATTCAATTCTTCTGTCCTGACTGCAGTAGCAAACTGTCTGCCTTGCAATGGGTCTGAATTTTTTCACTTCACTAATTTGACATCAAAGTAGAAGCAACCATGTCTGAAGAATGGGGCAATGTGGGGCAGGAGGAAGGCAAGTAGTGAATTGAAAAGGATATGCTCAAAGGACATTATATTTTTAAAAGGAACACTCTCTATGTAGCTGTGATGATTAATGCTGTTACCTTGATGGAATCTAGATGCACTCATGAGCAAGCCTCCAGGATCACCAAAGAAGGATTACCAACATTAAGGTTAGACTCAGAATATCTGTGAGAGATTTCTTTGAGTATGCTAGTTGACATTAAAAGACCCATTCTTATAACTGTAGGCAGGGTCACTCACAGGGCTGGATATCTGATCCTGATGGCATATCGTAGAGATAGGAAGGTGGGCAGCACCATCTTTTCATCCTTCTCTGTTTCTTGATTGTGGATATGACATAGAAGCTCATTCATGCTCATGCTGCCCTAACATCCATGCCATATTGCTACTACTTAATTCTTAAATTGTGAGATAAAAAAAAAAACAGTTATTCTTCCAGTTAAATTGATTGGTATATTTTATTACAGCAATAGGAAAAGAAACTAAGAAGTAACCTTATATAATTAAATAATTTCCCTGAGCCATTGGAGGTAAGTGATAGAGAGCTTGCCCTGGTAATATGAAGTCCTGGTTTTGATCTTATTGTTATTGGTTTAAACAAAAGCTTGCAAAAGTTTTGCCATGTTACATTGTGAGCCTCTTCTCCCCTTCCCATGTTTGGAGATCATCCATATGAATGAAGGGCAAAAGTACAAAGCAGAGAGGAGATAAGGGCCCCAAAGGACAAGGGAAGAAGCCATTGCCATTTCTAAGTCATTGCTTTTTTTTAATGTTTACTGAATGTTAGCAATACTTCCTATAACACAAGCAAAAACAAACAGGTGGACAAAACTTATTTGGCATGTTACCATTTTAGTAAATGTACCAATGTTGAGTATTTTAATGGAGTCATTTATTAAAAGTGATAGTGCCTACTTCTGTTTTAAAGAGCCACGTTGAAAGGGGACTTAGTTCCCATGGCTCTCTGCATCAATGTCTTATAATTCAGTCCCTTGATGCCTTTCCTAGAATATGTGCAACAAGAAAATTTTCAGAATGACTGGGAGATATGAACAAGAACAGAATGCAGGCTTTTTTAAGCTTAGTGATGGAGAATTTACTCAGCATGTAAAAGGCAGTGGTCTCAGTGCATGTCATCATATGCACATACGTCACATGCATACTGAACTGTCTGCTCCTGTTTCCCCTATACAATGTAAAGGATGTCAAAACCTGGATCAGATCTTGTAGATGTGAGCATGAGCTAGCACTGACCTAGAGCTGACAGTGCATTCCCATGAGGTGACTAACGATAAGCATTGCATAATACCATTCACTGAAGAGATAGAAAGATGATACCATGGGAAAAGGCACTTGTCACTCAAAATGAAAACTTGAGTTTCAGCCTAGTAACCCACAGTGAAAGAAGAGAATGGGCTTAACAATTCTGTCTTCTGACTTCCATACTTGCATGTTGGCACATGCATGCTTGCATTCAGTCTGGCACATACATAATAATAAATGTAATAACAGAAATGACACATACATTGTGGATACCTAGAACATGTTACATACTAATCGTGCACTCTACACTGAGCTCTACACTAAACACTGTAGTCTTTTATCTACAACTCACATCTACAGCTCACCCATTTCTTCTATAAGAAGTGTGACAGGATTGAAACACACACACACACACACACACACACACACACACACACACACACACAAAGGTCTTTGCACACGTATAAAATACATATTTAGAATCTACTTGAAAGTGAACTGGGTGGAACAAGGTCCATGAAGGTGGATTTTTGCATGAGGAAGGATCATAGTCTTTCACCCACAATCACTATTACATACCTGGCTATAGAATACACTTTTAGCTTACAATGTGTCTGTATGATACATAATATAGAGGATGTTCACTGAAATAATGTAACCTGTAAGTTGGAGAGATGGCTAAGTCATAAATCTCTTCCTGTGTAAGCATAAAGACTTGAGTTTGGACCACCTAGAGCCCTCAGAAAGCCAGCCTTTGTAGCATATGGCTGTAATTTTCATTGCACTCATGCCAGCACACCTGGTGTATTCAGTGGCAAACAGAAAACCTGTCTTAAACAAGGTAGAAAGTTCCAACTTCTATATTTGTGTTTTAATCTCAGTGCATTGGCAGTGGCACTGTGTAACACATACTCATGTACATTGTTAGTCAAAGATTAATAAAATCATAATAATCTGTGGGATATTTTAGAGACATTGAGTATACAGAGAAGATTCAAGCTGGTGTTCCCTATAGCCTCATAGTAAAAGCAACAAAATGGGAACAATTTCTGAGCAATGGTCTTAACTCTAAGCTGTATATTCTACATGGCATACATATTTCAACAGTGGAGAAGGAATGATGGTCAGGAATCTATTTCCAGTCAAAATAGCTCTGAATAATCATAATACAACAATCTTTTGTAATATCACAAAATCATAATGTCTCTCGTTCCCCCAGCTAAAATAATACTAAATTCTGTATTATTTTCCAGCATTTTAGATTTTAAACATGAATATTTATCTTGGATTTGACTAGTGTTTAAACAAACTTTCCACACACATACTATAAACTTAATGAAGGTGGAAAATGAACTTTAGTAATAATAGTCAATTTCTATAAATTGTCTGTATAGCTTCAATTAGAATTTATAACATCTCTTAATTTTATAGTGTGCCTATGAGCTATTAACCAGCTGCTGGTCTTCAGCCTCACAGTGGCTGTGTATTAGATATGGCTCCAATAATTCCCCTTTATTTATGATATATTGATGTTTTCAATCTCATATTACCCTGTGGTAAGAACCTACAGAGTTTGTAAAAGCACACATAGTCATCCACCTGCTTGGTCTTCATCTGTCTTAATGAGGAATAAGTTGGCCTGGCTACAGGTGATGCTGTCCAGGCACAATGCATTTTTGTTTTTAATAGAACACTTGTCAATAAATGGGGTGTTACCATTCCACCTTTCAAATGTGCTATTACAGCCTGTAACTATGTGTATTTAAGCCCATATTTCTCTTAATGTCTTGATTTTCCTTGCACAGCATGTCAAAAATTCTGTTTGGTTTTTCAGGAACTAATCCTGTTAATGCTCCTCAATTAACCAGATAATTATTTGGATTCCATCCTTACTAGAGCATGATTTCCTAGAAAGTGTTATTCTGAATTGCATTTGGACATTTGGATGTGTGTTTTGAGAGACAAACAAAATTCCTGAGCATTTACAATATGTGTACATACAAACACATGAGTCAACTTGTAAAATTCTTGTCATTTAAGCATGAGAAACTGAGTTTGGGTTCCTAGTACTCATGTAAAATACTGCACATAGCATGGAACACCTTGAGTTTCAGTGCTGGTGAGGCTAAAATAAAAAAAGCTCATGAGCTTAGCTGACAATCCAGCCTATCCATGTCACTCAGCTCCCAGATCTTTGAGAAGGCAATGTCACACAAAATTAAGTGAAAAGTCAAGGCAGAGCCCTGGTCCTCATGACCAGCCAGTCTAGGTAAGTTGATGAAGCCCTAGAACAAAAAGAGACCTTATCTCAAAGATTAAAATGGGAAATGGCAAAGAAAGACAATCTGATGTCAACCTCTGGCTTCCACATGTACCCACATGATACACTGCATCTTCAGGTGTGGACAACACAGGCACACATATGCGTGCACACATACACAGGCTCATACACATACATGGTAGGGATTAAGGAAAATATCATACCAATCGCTTTGGTATTTTTTTTCCCTTATGGTGACTGAGAATCCCCATTTTGCTTTATTTTTGTACTTCTTCCTGAGGTAGGATTTACAACAAAAGTATTCCCTCTTATGAATAAATAAGTGCCCAAATAATTAGACATCAGTGTCTTCCATCAATAGCTTACCACAATAATAACAGATAATTTCAGTGTTCTTCATCTATTTTCTCTGTCCCACAGGGTACCCTGACAGTCTCACTGATTCCCAATGCTTATACCCCACTAAGGCTTTCCAAGACTGCATTGGGCTCATCTTTATTGATAACCAGCCCAAGGATCTCATTTCAGTTCAGCAAGGACCACTTGGTAATTTTAGTGACTTACACCATGATCTGTGTCACATCAAAGGCAGGTAATTATTGTCTTGTCTCCTCTTTTCCCCACACCTTACATTCTAATTGTTCTGAATATGAGTTTCTGTAAGCAAAATTCTAATCTGTAGACATTTACCACACTAGACATAATTAAGTCACCTAATGGATAATGTTTGTGATAGGATTTCAGGCCCAGAGAAAATGGTTTAAATTAGTTGAGTCTGTCTTAGAGTTGACTTGCAGTAAATGGGATATGTAAATTAAATCCAAATAGAAATTTGTGAAAGGATTAAAATTTTATGCACAAACATTTGATTATTTTGAAGTTAAGAAAAAGCGCATAAAAGACAGAGAAATTGTTTTCCCAATCCCGTTTCATTTATTATCTCCTGTGGGTGTCCTTACTTTAATGTCAAAAACTTCAGGAAATCTACAGCTTAGGGTTTGGGTGTGCTCAACTTGAATAGCTTCAATTGTGGATGGCTGACATTAAATCCTACTAACTCCACCCACTTTTTCTTTAATTCTAAAGAAACCACACAGAAAGCTAGTGAGGAAAGTACTTATATTCTACAACCCAAAGATCTAGTATGAAACTCTGTCTTTAGTTGCACATCCATTGGTATTTGGCTTCTTTTATGATTTCTTTTCTAATTTAAAGAAAGAGAACAAAAGAAAATGTATGCAGAATTTTGCTATGTTCCTTCTATAGCACCAGCCTGATGCATTCTATAATTCTATTTATTTTCTGAAAATATCAATGCACCAATGGGCAAATATGATTTGTCAAGTTTGGCTTAGTGGTTCTTATTACATAAATTAGCCATTGCTATAAACTGAAATATTTTTTATCAGTAAAACATATGTTTTGTGATTTGTGAAACATATGTTGCCAATAAAAACGTGTGATACCAGTAGGTAAATTCATTTCACTGTGAGAGTGAGTAATGAGATACAGAAAGTTTAGATAGTTGATTGAATTACATCAATCAACTCAAAGGATGAGGCAAAATCATGCTTAGCCAAGTTGAGAGTAGACAGAAGCTGGTAGGAGATAGTGCCACAAGATGATAAGGAAATAGAAGATGACTTGTAAGTGTTGCTAAGTCAAAATGTTTTACCTTTGCATTTTAAATCTCTAGCGCTGTGTATACTTTATAACTAACAGCATTTTATAGTTTTTTTGAAATTATTTCTTTCCTGAGAAGCAAGCAACTGATGAATTTGCTGTAACTCACGATGTCTTAGATTCAGTTGATATGCTATAGTTCAGCTGATTTGCTCTTGTCCAGCTCATGGGGCATGCAGGGAATGGACATGGCTTTTTTTCCCCACACAGCTAGGGATGTGGACCTGGGATCATCACAAAGAGGGCCATTTTGCTAGCAAATTTTGGTTTCATGCTCTACATGAAAACTGAGAAGAAACAACATAAGTTTTGGCTAGGAACATGATTTAAAGAAAAATGTAGGCACAGTTAAAGGAGTTCTAGTGTTTCCCAGCCCAGGGAAGAAATGATGAAAGGCATCAAATGTTTTTCCTGGGCAGCATGGGAAATCAGCCATGCGGAGCATGGTCTCAGTTAATTCTGGAAATGACTTAACACACATTTCTAATTATAACACTACACATGGCATTACCAGCACTTCATGCAGACTTCTGATCATTGTGCCTTTTTACCATTTGACCAGATGGGAAAGTAAGTAATAAAATGTGTGCTTCATTAAAAAGTGCGAATTTAGAGCTCCCCAAATCAAAGCTATTACAGGAAATGGATCCCATTCGGAGTCTATATTCCTGGCAATAGGGATACAGCCAAAATCATCATCTGGTGCAGTATTCTATATATTACAGATCAATACACGGACTTTTGTCAATTGGGATATATTTGTTATCTTAATATACAATCAAGAAAGCTGTCATTATTTTTAATTACATGAAAGTCACTGGCATCTACTCTGCACCATTAGTTTCCTGTAATTGTAGTCTTGAGTAATTATAATAATACTAGTCTGTTTTGTTTAATTGTATAATGAGAGATTTCATTCCTTTAGAGTGTTAATAGTGTTTCACTTGAATTACAATGACTTTCCCTAACAAAAATCCAATCTTGACCACTGCTCAGTTTGGTCCCCCAATGATCTAATTTACATTTGTTTGAAATCTGGGAGACAGGGCCAGGGATTACAAAGGTAGGCTTTTCCTGAGGTTTTTTTTTTTTTTTTTTTTTTTTTTTCAAAAAAAATTTAATGATGTAAATGTCATAGTGAATGTGTGTTTACATGTAAATTAGTAACAGCAGTAGATGGGAGAAGAGAAAATATGAGAATAGATACCTAAAATAAAAGGGCAATTGGTCAGGGATAAGGTAGAGAGAGAAAAGCCTCAGTGCTTGGGGAAAGCAGACACAATAGGCCTCTGGAGCTCCCTATTCATATGCAACTGGGAGCTCCAGTTCAGAAGAAACTCCTACATTGTTCCATTTTTCTTGTGTTAATCAGTGTGAATTTATTACCCTGTTGGTAAGAACCTGCCTGCTAGGGACATCGGGGAATGACTCTGGCTATGGTTTCCTTATCCTTGCTCCTGGCTAATAAGAACATGGAGGCCTGTGTCTCTTCTTGAAGAGCAAATACTAATACCTCTATCCTTGCTTTATAGGCAGTTTTTTCTCCTTCACAGTAATATTGGGCCCACCTACATATCCTAGACTTTCGTTTTGCTTTGTTTTTCCAACTATGCCTCTTACATATTTAAATGTCATAGTGCTGGTCATTTGGGAGGGAAGGTCATGGCAGTTTTCAAAAAAAGGAACAATTTTCTAAAATCTTAAGTAGCTTCTCTGTGGGCTCTAATGGGCCCATTGGTATGATGTCTGCAAACTGGTAGGTATGGCTTCTTTTGAGCTGTTTAAAGTCTGCCCTTGAAACATCATTTATGACTGAAGTTACATCTCACTTGCTAAGAGCACTTGCTTCATAAGCATGAGGTTCTGAGTTCAGATGCAGTACACATGAAATAAACTAAGTATGGTAACACATGACCACCTGTAACTCTAGTGTTCTGGGAGCAAGAGATGGAAGTTTTACAGCTGCTAGCCTAGTTAGAACAACAATAGCAACAGCAGCAGCAGCATCAAGAACAAAAACAACTGCAACAACAACAACAAAAACCATGATTACCTCCAAGGTGAGGAAAAATAACGTGCCCCAAAGAAACAAGATGGAGAATGATAGAGGAGAATAACTGACACCCTCTACCTTGGCATGTGCATGTATGCACTTATCACCTATGCCCCCCCCCATACAAAACATTGCTGGTAACCCTTTATCAGGTCTAATAGACTTTGATTTCTGTGCAGCTTTCCGCCATGACAGTGAATTTTGTATACCACAGGTCCCATTCCTTGTGGATTATCCTCATATAGCAATAAACTTGAGAGAGGTCCTTAGATACTATCCAGTCCCAGTCATAAACATACAGAAGTGAACATTATGTAGGAGCTGCAAAATCAAGTATGGAATCAGGGCTTATTCCTCCTGGGCTTTGCAAATGTATCCTAAGAACATTTCCTTGTAAACCTTTTGAAAATGCAAACCATGTGTGTTTTCCATTGGATGGATCACAAACAAAACAGTGCATTCAGTTTCCAGCTGCCAAATATGACATAAACACAAATTCTTCCCTCGATATCTGGCTCTTTTATTCCCAGCACATTTTCTGCTATGAATCTCACACTCCGTTTAGGATTCTTAGCTTCTCAGCTTGCGCATAGGAGCTGCCAACAGAGAAAATAGGAAAACATTATATTGGCTAACTTTCACAGAGAGTCCTGATACATCCCACCTCATGTGTGAGAGGGTGTTAAAAACAGTGGGTGATATAAAATGATTGCATTGCTGGTGGCAGACATATGTCTGCCTCCTCTCTAAAACTTAAAGCCTTTAAATCAGTTGCCAGGAAAGTGATGGTAAGGGCAATGCCCACACAATCTGAATATTTCTCCCTAAGTGATAAATGTTACAATATGGTGTTTTCTTTTCATGGGTGAAATGGGCCAAAATTAAAACAGGATCATCTCTGCTGCTTTTTTAATTTATCATATTTTGTTCTGTTTCGAGAAAAAGGAAAGACAGTGTTTTATTTAGTAGTTCTGCCTCCATTTCTCCACCTCCCCCAACCAAATAGGAACATCTCTCTCTCTCTCTCTCTCTCTCTTTCATTTACATTTCAAATGTTATCCCCTTTCCTGGTTTCTCATTCATAAACCCCCAATTCCATTCCCCTCCCCTTTGTCTATATGGGTGTTCCCCCTCTCCAAACACTCCCCTTCTCGCCATCGCACCCTGATTTCCCCTATACTGGGGATTCCAGCCTTGGCAGTATCAAGGGCTTCTCCTCCCATTGGTGGTCAACAATGCCATCCTCTGTTGCATATGAAGCTGGAGCCATGGGTCTGTCCATGTATATTCTTTTGGTAGTGGTTTAGACCCTGGGAGCTCTGGTTGGTGGATATTGTTGTTCTTATTGGGTGGCAAGCCCCTTCAGCTCAGCTTCTTCAATCCTTTCTCTAACTCCTCCAATGGGGACCCAGTTCTCAGTTCAATGGTTTGCTGCTAGCATTCGCCTCTGTATTTGTCATGCACTGACAGAGCCTCTCAGAGACAGCTATATCAGGCTCCTGTCAGCATGCACTTCTTGGCATCAGCAATATTGTCTGTATTTGGTGGCTGTATGAATGTAAGCTGGATCTCCATGTTCAGGCTCTGATTAGACATTCCTCAGTTTCTGCTCCAAATTTTTTCTCCATATCTCTTCCTATGAATATCCCCCCCCCCTTTTTTATTAACTTGAGTATTTCTTATATACATTTCGAGTGTTATTCCCTTACCTGGTTTCCGGGCCAACATCCCCCTCACCCCTCCCCTTCTTTATGGGTGTTTCCCTCCCCATCCTCCCCCCATTGCCGCCCTCCCCCCTACAATCTAGTTCACTGGGGGTTCAGTCTTAGCAGGACACAGGGCTTCCCCTTCCACTGGTGCTCTTACTAGGATATTCATTGCTACCTATGAGGTCAGAGTCCAGGGTCAGTCCATGTATAGTCTTTAGGTAGTGGCTTAGTCCCTGGAAGCTCTGGTTGCTTGGCATTGTTGTACATATGGGGTCCTCGAGCCCCTTCAAGCTCTTCCAGTTCTTTCTCTGATTCCTTCAACGGGGTCCTATTCTCAATTCAGTGGTTTGCTGCTGGCATTCACCTCTGTATTTACTGTATTCTGGCTGTGTCTCTCAGGAGCGATCTACATCCGGCTCCTGTCGGCCTGCACTTCTTTGCTTCATCCATCTCGTCTAATTGGATGGATGTATATGTATGGGCCACATGTCGGGCAGGCTCTGAATGGGTGTTCCTTCTGTGTCTGTTTTAATCTTTGCCTCTATATTCCCTCAAAAGGGTATTCTTGTTCCCCCTTTTAAGAAGGACTGAAGTGTCCACACTTTGATTGTCCTTCTTCTTGAGCTTCATGTGGTCTGTGGATTGTGTTTTAAGCATTCTAAGTATCACTTTAACCATCTCCATAATCCTATGTAGCTCAAGTGGTTTTTCAAGTGTGGCCAATATACAACATCATAATGCAAGTTGATAAAAAATGTAATTTCTTGTGATGTGAGATGATATACCAGTTAAGAGTAAGTGCTGCTCTTCGAGAGGATCAGTGATTCACAATATCCACATTGGTAGATTGTAATCACTTATAACTCTAGATTCAGTAGATCTGACTTCCTCTTCTGGTCTCCCATGAATATAGTCATACAGAAAGACATGCATATAATTTAAAAACGATGTTAAATTTAAATGAATTAGTAATAAATAAAGCATCTAGGTGCTATCCTATAAGAAGGGAAGGGACAGGCCTAGGTATTAGGATGTTTTCCTGGAGATCCTAAAGAACTCTCTTATTTGAGACCTCTGTAGTTGTCACTGTTGGCATTCCTTCTATGCTCTGTCCAACCTGACAACACCCTGGCTTACTATAGAAGGAGCTATTTGGCTCCTCCTTGTTCTCTTACATTTTCTGTCCCTTTTCTCTCTCACAAATTCTCTCCCGGACCCTTTTTCTTTTTCTCCCCTTCCCCCATTTCCCCTCTCCATGTGTTCTTGGCATGACCCACCCCCTCTCTTCATTATTTAACACCCCTTCCATGCCCTAAATAAACTCTATACTACATTATACCCATCATGTTACTTCAAGGGAAAGGGGGTGAAGCACCCCTCCCACCTCACCATGCCAAGCACACTATCAAACATATACTGGCTCACTTTTTTTATAAAACACAATGTTAGTATCATGACTGGGATTTAGAAACTCACAGGTTCACATTTCCACTGTCACAGGGACTTTACAGCCATCAGATGCTCCCTAAACCTATCCATTCAAATACTGGAAATTTGGTAAGCAACCCACACGCGCGCGCGCACACACACACAGACACAAACACACACACACACACACACACACACACACACACACACACACACACAATGGTCAGTATAAGCATCTCCTGGTACCAAGGGAGGACTGTGGAGCTCCCAGACACCCTTTGGTTTCCTTGGGAATAGAGGCATTCATAGTTTGACTGGACTTCTTGCTGACTCCTTATTCTAGTACATGTCTCCTTGGATGAGATCTTTTTCCTCTCTCTTCTGAGGCAGTTCCTCTCTTGTGAAATCCTAGGCCTACATGAACTCTTCTCCTTGTTTCTTCTCAGACAATGTCTGGAGGTTTATCATGTGATGACCTGATTATCTAGCTTGGCTGTCTGTTTTCATTATTAATTTATCCTCAGGTACACAGGTAGGAGTAATTAATAACTTCTACATTCATCCAGAAGGGTATATCTTTACGGATACTGTAAGACTCGAAGTGTGTTAACTACCAAGAGACCTCCAAGTGAGGCAGTAGAATGCAGATCGATGAAAATGCAAGAAGTTTATTTTCCAGTGCTTCAGGGTCAACCTTCAATCAGTCCCTTGTGGTGAGTGACTGGAAGGCGACCATGAATGACTATAACAAATAGTCTTTATACCTTTAGAGATACAGGTTACATCATCAAGTTTACAGTTTAAACTTATATGGCTTAACTTAATGTCTCCAAAGACACTTCAATTAAGAAAAAATTTCATATAATTTCTATCTTGCATTGGTAAATAATAATTTTATATAAATTTAAAGATTTAAAACTATGAAAAGTTATATATTCAATAGAAACTAGCTCTTAATCTTGTCAGAAATCTGCTAAATGTAAAGTTAAATATTTAAACTTATTATGACAGAGACTCCCAAAGCCTAACAGTCGTGCCCCCCCATCCCCCACAGTGACAAGACTGCCTGGATTGAGGTATGTTAACCACTGAGAAGCACTACTTCATTGACTTGTATGCTTTTAGGTCTCAACCTATAGTGTGGACAAACAGAAGACACCCAAAGAGTTAAATGTCTCATATTTGCCTAAGACAAAATGAGCCATTTCTCCCATGTTCCTACTGCATAGGAAAAAGCTTTTCATCTTTTGCTTCTGATGGCCAGAGTGACTGTGCCTAAGTTTTGAGACCAGAAGGCCCTGGGAACTATTTTGATAGTAGACTATTAACCAAACTCTGTCTCTTTAATTAGTACATGATACCTAGATTATAATTTATTCTTCCCACATTTCTGACTACATTAACAGCTAAGTTAACTCTAACTTGACAACTAGAAAACAGACCTACCTTCTTATCTAAAGGTAATCCACCATCTTATTGACTCATTAGTCAATTTATTGACTAGTTAAGGCTATCATATCTCTTATCAAAAGGTGTTTCTCATGATAAATGTAGATGATCATTTATCATATTCACAAGGTCAAGGTTTTGAGTGTCCTTTTATTCTCTTTTAAATATATACTTCAAAATGTTTCTTATTATCCTAAATTTTGTATATATATATATATATATATATATATATATATATATATATCCCCTAGAGAGAGAAAAGAAAGTCTACTTTCTCCTGCTCCATGAAAGGTTTTTGTCTTCCCTAAGCTCACCTAAAAGACTGTTAACAACTTTATTTCTTTTATAAATTTTAAGTTCCAAAAAACCCACCCAAATCTACCTGTCCTAGACCAAATCCATCTAGATAAATACACCTAAAAATCAACAGTCTAAGTTCCCATTTGCTACCTATTCAAAAGTGTGGAATTCCTCTCCAGATCTTGGGGATTGAGACTCACCTCACCCCAACCACCAAGACCTAAGGGTTTCAAATATACATATAAGAAAAAAAAGTCCCCCAAATAAACTTAACTTTATTCTCTCTACAGTGTATATATATATATATATATATATATATATATATATATATATATATATATATATATAGAGAGATGTATGTTTGTGTGTGTGTGTGTGTGTGTGTGTGTGTGTGTGTGTGTGTGTGTGTGTGTGTGTGTGTCTGTTTCAGCGTTTTATCAAGTCCAGAAATTTACTTAAAATCCAAATCCAGGACAGCTCCAAAAAAACTATACACAGATGTTCTACTCTGCTCTCACAGAAACAGACCCTTCTGCTGGACCTGCTCCTTCTTGCCCTTAGATGGCTGCAGAGACCCTGGATAGCAAGGAAACATGCAATTTTTTTAAGGCTGGACCAACACTTTCATCTCCATTTTCTTTGATTTTCCAGATATGTGATGTTCCAAAGTCAGCAGAAAGTAAATAAAAATCAGGATGCCCCTATTCTTGTTTCACTATCACCTCTGTTTTTCCTTATTTTTTGTTTTTGTTGTTGTTATTTTTTTTTAATTAGATCAAAGCTGAGGAATGTTGGCATTTCTTTCAGGCTCCACCCAACAGTTAGTTGTCAACAGCCAGGTAAGTCAAGCTAACAATATAAGGGGTGGTTTGTCCCCTCCTCTCTCTCTTACACCCTCTGTCTTTTCTCTCTTTGATACTCTTCCCTTCCCTTCTCTTCTTTTCTTCTCCCCTCCTCCTCCTCCTCCTCCTCCTCCTCCTCCTCCTCCTCCTCTTCTTCTTCCTCTCTCTCTCTCTCTCTCTCTCTTTCTCTTTTTCTCTCTTTTCCTTTCTCTGCCTCTACTCCCTTCTCAACTCCTTTCTGTATGCCCTAAGTAAACTATATTCTTCACTATACTCATCATATGGGTGGCATCATCAGGAGAAGGGGATTCTTCCACATGGGTCCACTGAGGTACCACTTCCACCTCACCATACCATACTGTGCTTTATCGAACATATCCTGGCTCTCTTTTTAATAAAACAAAACAGGCAGATGCCCTGAAAGTTTACCAACTACTAGTTTAAGGTCATATGCTTAGTGATCACAGGTGGTAGATTCAATCCCAATGTTTTCCCATTTCTCAGTCTATCGGACTGGGCAGTTTCTGTTGCTAAAATCCAAAAGAAGACAAAAGGTTTGGTGGCCAGACCTGATAAAAATAGGGGGCATCAAGGGAGGAGAAGGAAACTGAGGAGTGTGCTGAGTTTAGGGAGAATAAGGAACATAGACCTTGTTGTGATTTCTCCCAAAGATGAGGACTGGATTTGAAAAATTCAGCATGTACATAAAAGTCTTGGAGAATGGTACACTTACAAGCCCAAGATGGGAGTCAGAGACAGGTGACTCCTGGGAGTTCTCTGAAAAATGAGACTTCATAAATAAGCAGGTTGCAGATTCAGTGACGAAACTTGCTTCAAAATAAAAAATGTTATCTAGAATGCTAGAGAAATTCCTGTATCACTGATCTCAGTCCTCCACCTGCACAGTACACATGTGCACACATATCTTCAGCCACATACACATACAACAAGAACAATAGGGTTAGTGTCTATGTTGATTTTTGTCAAAACCTTGTAAAGAACATACTGAGCCTCAGAAGACACTGGGCTCTAAGATTTTCAGTAGAAGTATTGGCTTAGTATGGAAAAATCATATTTAACCTTGAATGACTGTTCTGAAGAGGTAGAGCCTGAGCTACTTTAGTATGGGCTGTACATATGGAACTCCTTGGAGTGGGCAAAGGATTTTACTCCTGTGAGTATCATGGAAGGAGAACATCTAGGCTTTCTTATCAGCCTGATCTCTGTCTTGTCACTTGTTTTTAGAGGGGACATAGATTGAGTGTTCTAAGGTTTTGAGCAGAAGGAAGGTCACTGTTATGGTTTGAATGTAAATGTCCTCCATTGGCATATGTTTTTGAAAACTTAGATACCAGCGGGAGATCCTGTTTGGGAACATAATGGGAGCCATTAGGAGATAGAGCCTCATTGAAGAAAGATGATAAGTATGGGTGGGTCTTGATGTTTGATAGCAGAGACTACTTCTTCTGGCACTCTGCCTTTCTACTATGGAGGTAATATGATCACCTGCTTCCTGCTCCATTCTCCATGCTTTTGCCGACACTGCCAATAGTAGCTCTAGAACAATAATCCAGAAACAACCCTTCCTCCTTTATTTCCTACATGTCATATATTTAGGACTATTCATGACAAAAATAAGTAAGAAAACCATGTGTGTCATTTGATTCACAGAAAATATAAACAGCCAACCACAATGAGGTTTTCCCATAAGGCTGTGTTGAGAGGTCTCCCTCACTGCCAATCTGACACTAATACTTAAGACAATGACATAGGTATGATCCACTGAATTATCACAAGCACTTGTTCTATGGTTCATAGTTTGGCAAGTAAGATGTAGAGTGGATGTTCACAGTACTCATCTCTCTATATGTGAGATAGGAAAACTGGCGGTAACATATATAACTTTCCCTTACAACAGAATGAAACTCAATATTTAGAGATGATGAATAGAGCCAGTACTATTTACGTTTTGGCCTATGCTTGCATTAAACCTGTCATTTTGCCTTTTATCTAGATAGATGTTAGTTTCCAGAGAGATAAAATATATATCTTATTATATGATGGTTAAGTGAGAAATGTAGATGACATTACTCCCTTAAGTCTTTTACAGTTTTGTCAAGGAATGATTGGGAGCAAAAGATAAAAAGTTCTCCAGGGTCAAAGCGAAGGAGACAACAATGGATTGAGCTCAACAGATAGCAGCATTCCAGGCCTTAAAAATCCTGACATGTGTATCGAGATGACTCTCTTTGAAAGTTTTATCTACAAAGGAAACCCAATGTACCTTTGGGATAGGTGATTAATGTTTTTGTTTGAGAAGGAAAGCTGGTATATACTGATGTCATGAAGAGCAGATATGGATATCGTATTTAGAACTGTAGAAACAGTTGTTTAAAAGTCACTGTCATTCACTATCCATGAACTTCTGAGAGATTATGTATACAGTTTGGGCAGAGGCTCAGTACTGTATTCTGCTTAGATGTTGTCTGTCTAGAGAATGTGTCTAGCCTGGGACAGGTAACAAGGGAGCTCCAGCTTAGCTCATTGGTAATCTTATCTTGTCATTGTCTGGGAGTACACATAAGATTTCTATGGGAGATTTAGATGTATCACTATAAGTGAATACCTTTTCAATATTCCCAATGGTAGTCGCAGGTGAAAGACACAGTCCATGTCTCTAAAGTGTTTACTGAATGTTCATGGTAGAAAATAGATGCATACTGAACCTGGCAGAGTGGGCTTCAGATTGTTTACCTTTTGCAGGGAGGAATGTCAGGGAAGGCAAGCTTATCTAGGGCCTCCGGGCCTCTAGGTACATCATTAGCTTGGAGAACTCTGTTCTGGGCCTACATGACCACAGGCCACATTTCTTTATGAGGGGCTGTGGTATATGTTCCAGACCAGGAATCTGACAGGGAGTCAGAAGTCCCATAAATCTAAGGTGTTTGTCCATCGAGTTTCGTGGGCCTCAGACCCACTCTACCTTACCAAGCTTCCTGGCATGGTTTTACCATTTTACGGGGCTTGAGTGCAGAATTCTATTCTCTTTTCTTGGTAAATGTCTAATGAGCATTTTAATTAAAAATAAATTTCCTTTGTTTTCTAATTATTGTAAATTTGATAAAATCTAAATTACCTAAAAGATAAGCCTTTGGAATTTCAAAATTGAGCTAATTGAGGTGAGAGGACTCATTCTGAATATGAGTAGCATTGTCCCATGGGCTACTGTCATGGACTGAATGAACAAAGAGTTAGAGATTAGAACACAAGCTTTAATCCATTTCTGTCTCCTGACTTCACATTAAATCTTACCAGATATCTTATGTACCTGCTGCTATTATAGTTATTTGTACCTTCAAGCATAAGCCAAAATATACCCTTTCATTCTTAAGTTGCTTTTGGCAGGCATTAGGTCACTGCAGTGAGACAAATTATTACTATAGTGTTTTCTCAAAATCTGAGTATACACAGAGCTCCTATGTGTGCTTTAGCACTCCCTAGTTCTTTTTTGCCCTCCTCTCCAAACTCTTTACTGGATGCAATGTTCAAAGCCTTGTAATGATTATTTTCTGCTCTCACATCCTTTATGTCTATATTTACCGAACATGAAAAATAAACATGCCCAAGTGTTCAAAGATCATACCAGCGTGGAGGTTCAATATTTCAGATGGCAATTTGGTGAGTCCCAGGTGTATGAAAGTAACAGAAAGAGTACATATTATGAAGATTGTAACTGGAACTCCAGTGACCAGGCTTGCTCATGCTAGCTCCATAACTCTGGAGTGTGTATGAAGACTTTCAGATTGTCCGAGGGAGGATGAGAACCATTTGGCAGTGTAAATGAGCAAGTAGTAAGAAATGTAGCAGATATTACTGATGTTTTCAGTGATGTTAAATAAGTCCCCAACATCTTGACCATCTCAAATCCATAGAAGAGAACTGTTCAGAGTGTTATGAGAAGTGTCCAGAGCTAGAGTCAGAGTCCATCATGTATTTTCCTCTAATATGAACTCAACACAATTAAATGATGACACAAAAGAAGAGACTTCCAGCATAAGATGCTACAAGCATTAACATTTCAATGAAAAGAAATAAGGAATAGCTCCGTCAGCAAGATGTTTGCAAGTACAAGCATGATGCCTGAGTTTGAGATCCAGAATCCTCTTAGAGTCATGTGTGATAGCAGCCTTGAGATTACAGCTTAGGGGAGGTCAAGACTGGTGGATTTCTGTGGCTTGTTTGCCAAGCAGCCTAGCCAAATGGCTGTTATGAGTAAAACTGAAAGACACCGTATCAAAAAGTAAGGTGTAATTACAATCTGAGAATTGACAATCAAGCTTTTCCTCCAATGTCTAATAGACATGTGTACAGTCATTCATACACACACATACACACACACACACACATACACACACACACACACACACACACACACACACGTACTTAAATTTCAAATCCACAAAACCATGCTTTCTCTAGTCTTAGTGAATTTATTGAATTAAATTTCTAAATGATGTGCTATTAAATTGTGAACACAGGATTTAGAGGGAGAAATAAAGTAGTACAACGTGGTTCTCTTAGACACTATTCGCCCCCAACCATGTCCCTACTTTCTTAAATGTACATTTGGAACTGTAATGCAAACAGAGTTGGCTGGTTTAAATTATGTTTGGTGGTATCTATGTAATGTGTGCTCATATGTCAGTTGATGCACAGGTACATGTGTGTTCTCATGTCCTGTGGCTCACACCCACTTTCTTCCTCAGTCACTTTCCACTTTGTTATTTGAGCAGGATTTCTCACTGAACCTGAGCTTACCAGTTTGGCTATAGTAGAATGCTTTCCTAGCACATGTGAGGCTCTCAAAGCTATCTCCATACTCTCAAAAAGAAGTAAAAGTGTATTCACATTCCATTTATCCCTAAATTCCATCTCATAATGCACACAGCTCTTACAGTGTTTGATTGGGTATCCATTGCTGTTCACCTGTAATAATTACTTATAAGCTGCATTCTTGGAAAAAGTCCTTGATGTCAAATATTGCATTTTGCTGAGAGCAGGCACTTTGCCATAAGTCACAATTTGAATTCTTTTGACTTTAACAGCATTTGCTTTCAGTTGTTAAAGATGAGACACACATAAAACTTACACAAGTAAATGGTATTCTTTGGTGCTAGGCTTAGTATTTATTCAAGATTAGGAATAAATTTAGAAAAAATTTGTGTCCCCCTAAAACCCTTCAAACTGGGGGAAGGATGAGAACCAGTTGGCAGAGATTTGAACATGTAGGAAAGAAAGATAATATAAACTACTAATGTTTTTGGTGGTAGCAAATAATTTTCAGAAACACAGGATTTGAAACTTAAGGAGAGTGATATTTTCTCACAGTCTGTGATACACTTTTCTGTATTACATATTCAAGGCAATTAAATAACATGCCATCTAAGAGAGGAATTCAGTCCTTCACCTCTTTCTCATCTTGAAAATTTCCCAGATGATTAATTGCAGATTTTGCTCTTTGTGAAAACCAAGAATACCTAATAAAAGTACCACAAGTCCTTGCTGTCATTATTCACAGAGTATTAAATGTTCCTTCAGTAACTACTAGCTAGGGACAATATTTTTGTTTACCAAGGTGATCATAAAATTATACAAGCAAACTGTAACAATGCATCTGAGCAATGTAGTCTAAAATTAATACAGTAGAGAGAAGCAAATTAGTACCATATCCTTATTGTAATCTTGTACTTTAAGAAAAAAAATATGGGGAATACAGACAAAGAAGATGAGTGCAGAGAGAAGAAAGCTCAGGAGAAAAAAGAAACAGAGAAAGTGTCTGTAGTAAATGTGAAGGATATGTTTGTTCTTCTAAAAATGAGACATGGAGAGAGTACCATAGGAATTCAGGCACCCCCGACTGGCAGGTTGGCAGCTGTGAAGTTTGCTTTGCTTGCATGGAGGAATGGCACAAGCAGTGACCCTGAAGGGTACTAACCATTTTGTGTCCATGTTAGCTCTTGTCTGAAAATGAAATTACTGAACAATATATACCTCAGAAAGCAAAAGAATTGTATATACTTTTTCCTCATCTTTATTGAAAGTACCTGATAATGACTTAAAAATAATTCAGCTATTTACTTATTTGTTAGTTAGTTTGTTAATTAATATATTCACTATGTCAGACTCCATTATTTTCTGGCCTGAAAAGCTGCCTCTAACTTCTGACGAATATGGTCTAGCATCTGGTTTGTGTGTGTTGGTGTGTGCATGCAGGTGTGCATGTACATGTATGTGCATCTTTGCATATGACCAAGGCCAATGACAATTTTTCTCTCAGTTGTTTCCATCCCTTACACTTTTGAGAGAGTGTCCCCTATTAAAATTATTTATTGCTTACTCATTTGGCTACATTGTCTGCCTAGGAAGCTCCAAGGATCCTAGTGCCTCTTCCTCAGTGATAAGTTTATAAAAGAATGTCAACAAGTCCAACTTTTACATGGATTCTGAGGATCCAAATCCAGTTCCTTGTAGTTGCATTTCAAGCAATTAACTAAAAATTGCATATCCCTAATCCCTAAAATGTCATTAAAATGAATGAAAAATGATAAAAGAATGTAAGAGAATGGTGCCTTTTTTCCACATTAAAGTATTACCCCCTCTCCCCGGTAATTGACTCAAAGTAGGAACAGTTCAGTAAAATAAAATGATAGGAGAGGTCCCATGCCAGCTCCTATTCTCTACTAATTATGTGGTTCATGCCTTTGAAGTGCTATATTAAAATGCACACATAAACTCTTCTCTTTTTACAAGGAAGGAATCTGACATTGACAGGTGTTACATGACTTTTTCAAGTTAAATAGACAGAAAGTTTTTCATTAGACATTAAACAGGCTCTTGAGAACTTTTGAAACTTCTATAACAATGTTTCTGTTTGAAAATTAAGCTGCACAATGAAGATCATTGTGAACCATCTAGGAGATACAGTGTCACACCTATACAAAGCTACACTGCTCATGGAACAATGCTGGTGCCAAATAACAATATGCCACACTAAAAGGCTGATATACCAAGACATGAATAAGGAATAGAATGTGTCTGGAGATAGTTGGACAGAGGATATAAACAAAAACTTTGCTCATAATGGATATTTGGAATAATGGCAGCCTATTCTCAGGTAAAATCATTTAACAGGAAACAGTAGGACAGGATTAGTTGCACACATTTTTGTTCCTATACTCCTAGGAGCAAAGAAAAACAAAATGTCTCTCCTTATCCTTTGAATGGAAACTGTTCCACACAAGTTCATATTTTTTAACACTGGGTACCCCCACCTGTTTACAAACTGGTGTAATTTTTTTTAAGGTGGTAATGATTAGCTGGAGGGAGTGGATCACTGTGAATGGCCCATGATGATGGGCAGCCAAGTCTACTTCCTGTTCACTTTATCCCTCCTATGGTTGCAATGTGTCCAGTTTGTCTCCAGGTAGGTACTGCTGACAGGCAGTCCCTGCCCACTCTCAGTTTTTCCTTTAAATGAAAGAATTCATCCCCTTAAACCAGATTACCCTTTATTTTTTACACAGTTTTCAGCAGTTTTGTTTGTTTGTTGTTTGTTATTATCACAGCAGTTGAGAAAATAATTGAAAAAGTTCACATCTATTTGGGAGGGTTGCAATACAGTATTTGTTTAAAGAATTAAGTATAGGGATATAGACTACACTACTCATTGGAATGTTCTATGACAAGGGAATTGTTCTGCATTGTGCTGAAGTGAGTGCTGTTATGAGTGATAATTATGAACTTGAAATATGGTTACTAAAACTATAAACTGATTTCTTAAAATTTATTCCATTTTATTGAATTTACATTTTATTTACACTCAATTTAGAAATCCTGAAACTATCCTTAATCTGATCCTAGTTCTAATTTAGAACCTTTAAAATATGCTGCAATTTCATAAAGATGAGCAACAAAACACATTGCCTAATTAAGTGAAAATATTCAGTCCGAGTAAAATTATAATTTCAGAATCATCTTGAGAGCCTGTATCCCACATCAGTCTTTTGCAAGATTTCTTTGCCCAGGTCATATACCTGGTTTCTGGTGCTCCAATAAATCGGCTACAATTGAAATTTAGAACTTGTGAGCTGTGAGTCTTCTTAGATGATGAATTCCAAGATAAAGATCATTTATTGAATCTCCATAAAAAAGCTTGCTGTCTTCAGCTGGTGTGTGTGTGTGTGTGTGTGTGTGTGTGTGTGTGTGTGTGTGTGTGTGTGTGTGTGTGTGTGTGTGTGTGTGTTTGTGTGTGTGTATGTGTGTGTGTGTGTGTGTGTGTGTTACAAGTATATATTCATTATTTCATTAAGTCATTGAAAGTAGGATACAAATTCACAAATAATATCTGATCACTGTAATGGTAAATAATGACTTTTAATAAGGTAAGAAACAAACCTATGTGCATGTCTTTGAAGAAGTTTCTAGATTGAGTTAATTGAGGAATATATCGTAGATAAAAGTAGTACCTGTCCACAGAGAAAGTCCCAAAAGAAGAAAGGAGCTGCTCAGTAGCATCCATTTCTCAGCTTCTGGACCACAGATGCTATTATGACCTGCTGCCTCAACCTGTCACTGTACCTCCCCTGCTATGATGGATTGTTCCCCCAAACTTAGCCAAAACAAACCTTCCTCTCTTAGCAGAATTTGTCAAGTGACTTGTAGTGGAAGCAAGTGATTAATGCAGCCATGAAGCTTTTTCATACGTCAAACTGTTTCTCAGAATATTTCTCAATATTGTCCTCCAGATTTCATAAATCATCAAAAACACCAGGCACCTGTGACTTTCACTTTTCCTAAAAGGCTGTAGTGAAGGGAACTGTGGGCTTTAGGTAATCACTGGCATCCCTGTCCCCTTCTCTACAAAACAAATGCCTCTGCTCTCTCTTCTTTTCTCCTACATTTCTTCCTCCCAGTGTTGTAGAAGTTGGTCTTTTGACATGTTCATTGGAGGATCACATTGTCTATCCCCAAGTGAGTTTGAGTTCTAAGCCTCACTTTTTCTGCATAAGGATACTGTTTTATAAAGTATTTTATTTATTAATCTCTTACATTAATACTTGTTACAGACTTTACTAAGTCTACTTCACTAAGTGTGCAGCTGAACACATGGCAGAGACAGTGGCTTTCTTTTAGAAAGGCAAGAATAGAAGAAAGCTGAATGTATCTTTTATCCCTCTAGCAACAGCAGGTTTTACATCAATTTCAGTCAGTGGTCCTAATCATGGTGATGATGAACTGGATTCCAGACAGCATTTGAGCTCCTGGAAAAAAAGAGTTTGATGAATGAAATACACAACAGAAAGGACAGGAAGGATGAAGTACAAGTCTTTTTTCGCTCTGAAGGGAAAATTTTCAATGAAAATGTGAGGGGACTCCTGCCAGTTACCAACTGTCAAATGATATACCATTGCAAAAGAGTGGAAAATACAACTAATCAACAGTTAAGGAAAGGAATTTCTGATACAAGTTTTGAATGAGATCTTAAAATAACAGACTTTTTTTTTTTTTGCAAATGAGAGACAATGATAGTAAATCTGATAGTACATCATGCCTTTGTAGGTTGAAAAATGGAAGTCTTTTAGAAGCATCTATAATTTGTGGGGTGTGTGTGTGTGTGTGTGTGTGTGTGTGTGTGTGTGTGTGTGTTATATTTTTTCCATCACTCTCCCTCTCATTCCCTTGAAAGAAGTTCTCACCTTGACCCTGGTAACAAGATGACTGCCATCAAACTCCAAAATTTTGCCACACCAAAAAAAGTGGGGGATAGAGGTACTATGGAGTCATGCCTACAACAGAGTTGAGGAAGGTAATGAAACGTAAGGTAACAGTATTTGGCTGTGTCACCAGAAAGACTTTAAGTGGCAATTGTGAGCTAGTTCTAGGGGCTACACATAGCCAGCAATCCCTAAAGTGACCAGGTCAGCTGACATTAAGGAGTTGATACTCCAAGGTCAAGGTCTGAAGTAAAAAGAGAAATGACAAGTTAGTTCCATTTATCGAGGTTGGGGGGGATGTTAAGGAGGTAAGGACCTCAGAGGAGTGTTTGATAACTTCTCCTACTTTCCTACTACCTAGAGGTTGGGCAAATGAGACATATATTCCCTGGACATGGATAGTACTTACTGTGGACCCAGCTTGGTTTTTACGATACAGCTTACCAATAACTCCTATCTCACACCTGGGATTCCATGGGTCTTGTGTGTAGAAAAAGAGTTTCTTGTGTTGTTGGTAGAAGAAATGATTGGTCCATGATCCTAGCATTTATATCTGGCTAGACCAATACGGAAGCCTCCATGTTCATCTGGCCACTTTGGCCAGTAAAGAGAAAGCAAGCAAACAGATCATAATATTGAGATGGGATAACAGATACAGGGATGGCAGCAATTTGGATTGGTTCCTGGCATCCAGCTATGGAGCAGTTTCCTGACCTTCTATGGAAAAACTGTTAACAGTGGGCATTTCATGAACCTCAAATTTCCAGATGTAAGGGCTACCCTGGATTGAAACAAACAGCAGGGGGAGGATGAAAAACTCAGTCTAATCCAGTAGGGTTGAGCACAGCTAATGCAGTGGAGTCTCATTTCCTGGAATTGGGGACAAGGCAGGTGATACTGATCTCTCTGTAGCTTAAGAGAGCACAGCCCTGTTATGGTTGATGTGTATGAAGAATTTTTATTTGGAGGAATGAAAGGTTTGTGGTCAGGTATGTAGACCCAATGAGAGAGTCCCTCGAGTTTAGGAGCTGTAAGGGTCACAAGAATTTCCTTGAAAGGGCCCTGCCATTTAGAAGACAGGGGTAAAGACAAATAGTCTAGAGGGAATAGAAGAACTTAGTCTCCTATATTGACAGGCAGTGGAGAGGGGACAGGGTGTGGCCATGGAAGATGGTGGTCAGTAAAGACGAATAAGAGAAAGCAAAGGTGGCAAAATAATGGGGTGAGTAGATAGTCTGGGAGGGTTGAGCATTTAGGTGAAAGACCAGGAGTTAGGATTAGACATCCATGTATGAGTGCAAAAGGTAAGATGAGGAGAGATTGCATGGGGAGAGCTTGTAGCCTGAGAAGAGACAGACATAAGAGTTTTACCCAATTGAGGTGATATTCTTGTGACAGCTTCACAATAGTGGTTTTTTAAAGAGGGGTTGGTTCTTTCTACCTTACCCGAAGAATGGGGATGGAAGGGAATATGAAATCACAGGGGATTTCTAGGCTTTAGATAGAGTTTGAGGAATTTGGGAAGTTATTGAGTACCATTGTCTGACTGGAGGGAGGCTAGGACACCAAATCCAGGAATGATCTCTCAGAGGAGACCAGAAACTAAACCCTTTTGTTGGTGGTGGGAAATGCGTCTACCCACCCCAAGGAGGTACTTGGCATATTTGACAGTAATTATGTGGGTAAAGTCAAACTGCCAGTCAGTTCCAGGAAGAAAACCTCTAGCCTGATGGGTAGGAAAAGGGGTGGAGTTGTATTCTGACATCTGACAGATTTTGCAAGACGCAGTGATAAATTTTAGGAAACTTAAGTCATCAGGAGTAAGACGCAGGTGGGCCTTCACAAAGTAAGACAACACTTGGCTTAGGACGAACGAGTTGGTAAAGATAGGACAGAATCTGATGAGTGTCAGGGAGTAAGGCTGCGGATGTGGGTTGCAGTGAAAGAATGTCCCGGGAATGATGAGACAAGTCTAGGCCCTTAAGTGATACAACTCTAGCTGCCTCACCAACTTGGTTGTTTCTCTTGGAGACAATAGAATAATCTGTTTGGTGGGATCTACAGTGGACAATCCCAGTATCTGTGGGGAGATAGGAGGCCTTTAGCATGGCCATTATTTGTTTTGCATTTTAGTCCTATGTAACCTTCACTCTTTCAAGATAGTAGCATGTGGAAAAAGGATACGGAAAGCATATTTTGAACCTGGAAACTGTGTAGATGTTGAGGGATTGTCCCTGTGCCAGCTGAAAAGCATGGGTAAGGGCTATTAATTTAAACTGCTAATTGATAATATGTGCAGGATGAGCTTGTGTCTCAACCACATCTCTGTCTGAAACTATGGAATAGCCAGCTCTTCTGGAACCTTCATGTAGAAAGAAGATACCATCTGTATACTAGGTAGAGATAGGCTGAGACAATGTGCCTCCTGTATGTATGAAGGATGAGGTAATAGTTCCTCTGATGGGCTTATATCCAAAATATACAAAGAACTCAACAAGTTAGACAACAGGGAGACAAATAATCCTATTAAAAAATTGAGTTCAGAGCTAAACAAAGAATTCACAGCTGAGGAATGCCGAATGGCTGAGAAAGACCTAAAGAAATGTTCAACATCCTTAGTCATAAAGGAAATGCAAATCAAAACAACCCTGAGATTTCCCCTCACACCAGTGAGAATGGCTAAGATCAAAAACTCAGGTGACAGCAAATGCTGGCGATGATGTGCAGAAATAGGAACACTCCTCCATTGTTGGTGGGATTGCAGACTGGTACAACAATTCTGGAATTCAGTCTGGAGGCTCCTCAGAAAATTGGACATTGAACTACCTCAGGACTCAGCTATACCTCTCTTGGGCGTATACCTAAAAGATGCCCCAACATATAGCAAAGACACATGCTCCACTATGTTCATAGCAGCCATATTTATAATAGCCAGAAGATGGAAAGAACCCAGATGCCCTTCAACAGAGGAATGGATACAGAAAATGGGGTGCATCTACACAATGGAATATTGCTCAGCTATCAAAAACAATGACTTTATGAAATTCGTAGGCAAATGGATGGAACTGGAAAATATCCTGAATGAGGTAACCCAATCACAGAAAAACACACATGGTATGCACTCATTGATAGTGGCTATTAGCCCAAATGTTTGAATTTCCCTAGATGCACAGAACACATGAAACTCAAGAAGGATGACCAAAATGTGAATGCTTCACTCCTTCTTTAAAAGGGGAAAAAGAATACCTTTGTCAGGGAATAGGGAGGCAAAGTTTAGAACAGAGGCAGAAGGAACACCCATTCAGAGCCTGCCCCACATGTGGCCCATACATATACAGCCACCCAATTAGATAAGATGGATGAAGCAAAGTGCAGGCCTACAGGAACCGGATGCAGATCCCTCCTGAGAGACACACCCAGAATACAGCAAATACATAGGTGAATGCCAGCAGCAAACCATTGAACTCAGAACGGGACCCCCGTTGAAGGAATCAGAGCAAGGACTCGAAGAGCTTGAATGGGCTCGAGACACCATATGAACAACAATGCCAATCAACCAGAACTTCAGGGAGTAAGCCACTACCCAAAGACTATACATGGCCTGACCCTGGGCTCCAACCTCATAGGTAGCAATGAATATCCTAGTAAGATCACCAGTAGAAGGGGAAGCCCTTGGTCCTGCTAAGATTGAACCTCTAGTGAACGTGATTGTTGGGGGGAGGGTGGTAATGGGGGAGGATGGAGAGGGGAACACCCATACAGAAGGGGAGTGGGAGGGGTTAGAGGGATGTTGTACCGGAAACCGGGAAAGGGAATAACAATCGAAATGTAAATAAGAAATACTCAAGTTAATAAACAAAAAAAAAATATAAAGTACCTCATTTTTGTAAGTAAAATTGTTCAAGCATATTAAATGTAACTACCATGAGTGTCATTAAACTATTGGATTACATTTCAATTTGACATCTCCTCATCTAATTTTAAAGGTAGTGTTTTTATTGTTTTATTATTTTATGGAGAGGTGTACTCATATGCATTGTTCTGAGGAAATTATTAAATTATTCTTATCATGTAGCTCTTTCTGCAGAAGCCAGAAGTGAGTATTTATTAAAATATAATATCTAATCAGCTTTTCATATACCTTTAAGGCTTATTAAATAAAGTTCCTAATTAAAAAAAATAGTTCCTCTGACATTTCTGTGCAGAAATGAGATAGGAAATGGTTAATATTTAGTCAAGGAAAAGATTGGAAATATTAAGAAACAGGCATGATTGGTAGGTGATTGTGGAGTCTTCTATTGGTATTACCTAAAGAGAAAGAACCCTGGAGAAAGGTAGAGTCTGTAAGCCCTTGTAAGTTATGAGCTGTGACAGACAAAGAGAAGAGAAGACAGTTATAGATGACCCAAAGCTTAATTGTTTTGATTCTCAGATAAGGAGTTCAGCTGCTGCTAAGGTACAAGTACAAGGTGCCCAGCCTTGGAGGGTTAGGATCTACTTTTTTTGACAGGTATGCTATAGGTGAAAAAAGGGTCCAGTTGGTGACCTAGGACCACAAAGGCAAATCCCTTTTTTCAGTTGCACAAAGGGAAAAGGATGAGCTAAGTCGGGAAGATGTAAGGCTGGAGCCTTAAAGAGAGCTTGTTGGAACATTTGAAAGGGCTTGGTAGCAGGTTTAAGAAAAGCTTGTGGGTATGACCTAATGCCACTTCATCTCGGAGGCAGGACAGGAGGGAAAAGAAAGGAACCCAGGAACTTTAAAAAAGTAGCTATTTCTAGGAATGATAAAATTTCTTCCTTTGTAGAAGAACAGTTTGAGACTAAATCAGTTTATTTTTATCTAATGTGATAGCCTTATGGGTTGGGGTAATTGCTTGTCCCAAATTGGTGAGCTGAGGAGTGAACAGTTGGACTTTAGAAGGTGAGAATCTGTAGCCTCAACTAGAAAGGAAATTCAAGGTGTCAGCTTGGCTAATTTTTAGAAAGGGTCTACAGAGAAGGATGCGATCTATGTAATGAACAATCTTAGATTTAGGGAGAGACAGAAAAAGTAAGCCAGAAGCCAGGACCTGGTCAAATAAATGTGGGCTGTCCCGGAATCCCTGAGATAGAATAGTGCAGGTAAGTTGGATAGAGAAGTGGGTGTCAGGTTCAGCCAGGTAAAGGCAAATATGTTCTATGATTGGGCATCTAGAGAGATAGAGATCTAGGAATGAGAAATGGGAAGTCCCTGAGGGGATAGTGGAAAGAAGTGTGTAAGGGTTAGTCACAAGAGGATGGAGGGGAACCCCTGCAGAATTAATATGCCTGAGGTCTTGAACCAGGTGATAGGCTCCATTAGGTGTCTTAACTTCTAGTAAAGGAGTGTTAAAGGAGGAAGAGGTAGGGTTAAGTAGTTTTTCTTTTATGAGGTCAGAAATGATAGGCTTAACTCTCCGGAGGCTCTGGAGAGAGAAGAAATTAAGCTTGGGTGGTGTGCCTGGTAGATTCCAGTAAGAGGGTGACAACAGGATAATGGTGTTTAGGTTCTGGATGACTAAGACTCAGGGATCTACCTGAGAAGCTGGTAAAGGAAACATGTTAGTGTTTGTAGGTTGGTTGGCTAGAAGAAGGAGCAGAGGGGCTGCTAATGAGCTTTGATTTAGGCCAATAGGAGTAGCAAAGAAATAGAGGCTCTCCACTTAGCTTAAAGATCCCTTCCCAATAAGGGCCAAGACATACTGACACTACTAAAAAAGAGTGGGTGAGAGGTACATCCTAAAAATGCAACTAAGTGATGGGGTCTGGTGAGAAAGCTAGATTGTCTCCTACCTCAACAATAGGGAGACAAGAAGAGGAAGTGGGTCCCCAAAATTCTGTCAGGACTAAGTAGTTTCAGTGTCCAAGAGGAAGGAGGAGGGCCACCCGCATACCATGATGACTACTCAGATCTCCTTGCTAGTGACGGCCATGGTCGGGTCATGGGAGCTCGGACCTCTTCAGTCATCCATAGCTAAGGCTAGGAGATCAGTTGGAGGGATACATGGAAGTGATGGTCCTCTGTCCTACACGATATGAGGGCAATCAACAGGCTGAAGTCCCTTGTAATGGTACCTAGGACTGGTCCCTTTGGCTTGTGGGGGTTAGGGAAAACCTTTTTGACCAAATTTATAGCAGGAACCTGGTGATATGTGAGTCTTAGAAGACCAGGAGTTGGAACAGTGGCTGGGGTTGGTCACACAGCTTTTGCCAGCATATAGTACTTTTGTCTGTGGACATTTTCAATTCACTAAAGGTACACTTTGAAAGCTAGCACCAAATATTCTTCCTGTGGAGTTAGATGCCTCTTCTCCAACCACCTAAGTTGAGCTTTTATGTTGGGGTAGCTCTGGGAAAAAAGTAGGTCATTAGAAGTTGCTTACCTTCTGGGTTTTCAGAGTCGTAGATTAGTATAGTGTAATAAGGCCTTTGTAAGGTTTTCTAAAAACTAAGAGTGATTTTCTTGTTTGTCCTGGATGACATCTACAAGTTTTTTTTAAAAATATACTGTTTTACAGCTGTCCTACAGAGACTGGCTAAGATGAAGGTTATGAGTCTATCTTTGGATAAAATACCACCTAGAGAAATATAACTCCATTGAGGATCTTGGCCAGGCACTGCCTCATATCCAATTGGATATGTTCCATTTTTTCAATGAATCTCGTCTGCATGTATTCTTACCTGCTCCCAAACTAGCCTGTGTTCATCAGGAAATCAATTATTAGTGAGGATCATATGTACACTGGAAAGTCAAGCTATAAGACTGAGCAATGTACTGAAACTCTTTAATAAAGTTGGAAGAGTTACAGGTCTAGGAACACAGTCTACTTTCTATTTCAGAAAGTTCATTCAGCTAAAAAGGAACATGTACTCTGACAAGGCCATCTACCCCAGCAATGTCCCTTAAAGGAAGGACTAATGCTCAGTCAGTTGTCACTGGGGGAGAGAGACTTGTGTGTTTTCTATGGTTTTAGAGAGGGTGATGGGAGAGCTGATGGTAAGTAACAATGCAGAGCGATTGTACCAACTTGCAGCTGGCACAGGGGTCTGGAGAGGTCGAGCAAGGAAGCTCTGGGGTAGTCTGCTGAGAAGAAACTGAGGCAGTAGTTTAGGTTTTTGAAGACATAGAAACAGCTCTATAGCTGAAAGGAGGCAGTTTGTTAGCTGGATTGAGGGTTATAGGGTCATTTGGTAGAGGTTTCATGGCTAGAAGTTGGGTGGGGGAACAGGAAGGACGAAGAGAGGCTAGGAGAAGTTGGGTTGGGGAACAAGAAGGACACAGACAGAGGTTGGAGAAAGATAGGTAATGCTTTGGAACAGGGGACCTCTTTCCATTCACCATTCTGCTGGCAGTATATGTGAACATCCCACAAAGTAATTGGATCGAATGTGCCTTTAAGGGACCATTTAGAGTTGTGCTCTTATGGATAATGAATGTAGACCTTATAGCAAAGGTGTACTAGCTTTGATACCCTCAATTTGGTGTTATATTTGGAGATTTGAGGTTTTCAAGGAGACAACACAGTGGAAAGCCTTCAGGCAAAGTCAAAGATGACAAAGAGGTGCCCATTAATTTGATGGAGATGCTATTGAACTATTTGTACCAGCAACCTGAGAAAAAGTTCAATAACGAATTATAAGTGTAGAAGTCAGGATAGATATCCAGGTCATCACATAGACTATCTAGGGGCTACACAATGAGTCCTGGACTCACCAAAAAGTATTCCTACCTAGGCCTAGGCATTTCTGTATGGCTGCAAGAACCTGAGTTGGGAGAGGGAGGAGGATAGAAACCGATTTCAAGAGGAGAAGTTACCCAAGGGTTGATGTCCCATTTTGTACGTCTGTTAGAAGGTTGGTTATAAAAATATACAAAGAATTCAAGAAGTTAGACTGCACAGAGACAAATGACCCTATTAAAAGATGGGATTCAGAGCTAAACAAAGAATTCACAGCTGAGGAATACTGAATGGCTGAGAAGACCTGAAGAAATGTTCAACATCTTTAATCATAAGAGAAATGCAAATCAAAACAACCCTGAGATTTTACCTCACACCAGTGAGAATGACTAAGATCAAAAACTCAGGTGACAGCAAATGCTGGCAAGGATGTGGAGAAAGAGGAACACTCCTCTATTGTTGGTGGGATTGCAGACTGGTACAACAATTCTGGAAATCAGTCTGGAGGTTCCTCAGAATATTGGACATTGAACTACCTGAGGACCCAGCTATACCTCTCTTGGGCACATACCCAAAAGATGCTCCAACATATAACAAAGACACGTGCTCCATTATGTTCATAGCAGCCTTATTTATAATAACCAGAAGCTGGAAAGAACCCAGATGCCCTTCAACAGAGGAATGGATACAGAAAATGTGGTACATCTACACAATGGAATATTACTCAGCTATCAAAAACAATGCCTTTATGAAATTCATAGGCAAATGGATGGAACTGGAAAATATCATCCTGAATGAGGTAACCCAATCACAGAAAAACACACATGATATGCACTCATTGATAAGTGGCTATTAGCCCAAATGCTTGAATTGCCCTAGATGCACAGAACACATGAAACTCAAGAAGTATGATGAAAATGCGAATGGTTCACTCCTTCTTTAAAAAGGGAACAAGATTACCCTTGGGAGGGAATAGGGAGGCAAAGTTTTGAACAGAGGCAGAAGGAACACCCATTCAGAGCCTGGCCCACATGTGGCCCATGCATATACAGCCACCAAACTAGATAAGATGGATGAAGCAAAGAAGTGCAGGCTGACGGGAACTCGATGTAGATCTCTCCTGAGGAACACAGCCAGAATACAGTAAATACATAGGCGAATGCCAGCAGCAAACCACTGAACTGAGATCGGGACCCCCGTTGAAGGAATCTTAGAAAGGACTGAAAGAGCTTGAAGGGGCTTGAAACCCCATATGAACAACAATGCCAACCAACGAGAGCTTCCAGGGACTAAGCCACTACCCAAAGACCATACATGGATTGACCCTGGGCTCCAACCTCATAGGTAGCAATGAATAGCCTAGTAAGAGCACCAGTGGAAGGGGAAGCCCTTGGTCCTGCCAAAACTGAACCCCCAGTGAACGGGATTGTTGGGTGAGGAGGGTGGTAATGGAGAGAGGATGTGGAGGAGAACACACATACAGAAGGGGTGTGGGAGGAGTTAGTGGGATGTTGGCCTGGAAACCGGGAAGGGGAATAACAATCAAAATGTAAATAAATACTCAAATTAATAAAGATGGAAAAAAAACAAGGCTGGTTATAGGGATCATAGCTATAAAATGCCATCCCCTTATTCCAGAGATTCATCAGACCTTTCTGGGAAACCAGCACCCTCCCCACCTACTGGAGGGGAAACTTTACCAGTCCGCTGATGCTTGTGTTAGCGATCTGGTTGCAGGAAAAGTAAGGAGTTCCTGATGGCAACAATATGAAACTGATTAGTACAAAATTTTAACACTTTTAAATACTGAAGTATCTAAACAAGTATAAAGGCAAAAATTATAATCATGTGAAGGAAGATTTAATGTTGCCCTTTCCATGTGTGTGCAGTGTCTCCTTAACACACACTAGGTCATGGGTAGAATCTCAAATATGGTAAAGTCTAAAAGATTCGCCTTTGCTTTTCCCATAACATTTGTGGATAATGAACATATTTTTTAGTTAATATAATGATCAGAATATATTCTAAAGCCATTTAAGAAAGTCAACATCCCTTAGTGCTATTAGCTGCCTGTGTATGGAACCATTAACAGCAGATGTTACTGCAATTATTAGAGTCAGAGCCTGAACTCTAGTGGCTAACTAGCAAGCAAAATTTAGTCCACATATCCTCAATAGGCCAATAAGACCGACAAGTAATAATGACAGCAGATAAAGGAAATACACTCAATTTGGCCATAATGTGAGGAGGAGAGTAGTCCAGTGACCCTCTCTTTTCCAAAACTGTCTTCAAAATCTTTACATGAAGTTCAAGTCTAAATAGAAGGAAAGAGTTATATGCATCTGAGTAGTCCTCTTCAGGGATTGGTTCTGACACATCCTATCTCTGCTGCAATGTGTTTTTAAGATGCCCCAATAAATTGCAAGACCTTCTAGAATAGACAATTGCCTCTTTTTGCCATACTTGACTCCTTGGTCTTTCTTTTTTGAGCAGGCAATTCATGGGAAAATTCCAATTTCTTTGGTTACATGGTTTTTATTAGACAAAATTAGAGTCATGATATCCTTAGAATATTTTCATTCCTGTGAGCAACATGTGACACATGTGTGGTTAAGTTTTTTCCTTTTCTCAAATCTCACTGGAATATGTATACTAAAGCAAGGGGGTACTGCTTAGGCCAGGAATCTCAGCTCTCTGCTCATGTGCACAGGAGGTAGAAAGAATATACATGAGCAAGCTAGAAGGGATGTTCTTCTTAGGAGTCCATGTGGTTAGCAACTGAGAGTTGAAATGTGCCAAGGTGATGACTATGTTAGCAATGTGTGAAGAAGATCTCTTTCTTTCTCCATAATTTGCAGAAAGAAATATTTTTATACTGGTAAAAAACAATTATAGACCATGTTTATGTCAGGAGATACCTGCAGTGATTGATACAGTAATGAAAAATTCACACATATTGATATTTGACAAGACTCTACAATTTTCACAAGGACATGATATCACTTTTCTCTGAATTATAGAAATGTTGAAACTGATGCTCAGAAAAGCATAAATAATTTCAAATATCCATTACAATGTAACTTGAACCGGGTTGCTTCTCTGAAGTCTGGTTTATAAAAATGCCATGTATCACCTCTGAATGATTCCAAGCTATCTCTCCCTAGAATATACCAGAAAGGCTCTGGCCAGCACCAGACCCATCTACACTGTAGCAAATGCTCTTTTAACTGCTGTGACAAAATGCATAACAAATCAACTTAGGAAAGGAGGTTCTGATTTGGCTCACTACTTGTCGTACTGCCCATCCTGGAGGGGAAGAGGGAACAAAAGCAAAGTCAAGTGGCAACTACTCATATTGTAGCCACAGCCAGGAAGTAGAAAGTGTAAAGGCAGTGGAGCTGAGCTAGAAAACCTCAAGGCTCATCACAATGACCACATGCCTCCAGATATGCTCTACCTCCTAAGGGTTGCAAAACCCTTTTCAATATCTCCATCAGCTAGAGACAAAATACTCTAATTCATGAGCCCATGGCGAACTTCTCATCATTAAATCATAGTAGCCATCTGGTTTCCATGTGCCAGTACTGCACCCTGTGGCCTAGCCCTTTATCCTCCGGTTTTCAAACACTGGATTAATTTTTATCATATCACATTACCTTTGAAGTTATTAAAAGGAAACTAGATTTGTTGAAAATTAAAAAAAAAATTGGCCTCTGATGTTGACTATTTTCCCTTAGAGGCTGTGGCAGTGAACACAGTTGTTGTAGCCATGGGCGAGGGTCCAATGAGTTTTGAGGTCCTAGTAAATGGAATGGGAGTAGGATATTTGTGAATAGTTGTAGGAATAGAGTCAGTTTCTGAAGAAAAAGGGCCTTTTCAAGTACAGAAATGGACCAGAGTATTGGGAAAGAAATAGTGTTGGAAGCCCAATAACCTGGGCCTGGTGCACTAGACTGTTTCTGGCTTGTTCCATGTTTCCTCCCTACCTTTTCCTATGTTCATATGCTGGAGGTCTTTCTTTTTCATGATCCTGTCCTTCCAGGTTCCTGACAGTGGCACGTTTCCAATCTTTGTCATGTTTTAAATATGCTAATATATTTACAAATTTCTTTTTGTTTTTGTATTTTGTGTGTGTGTGTGTGTGTGTGTGTGTGTGTGTGTGTGTGTGTTGTGTGTCTGTTTACACAAAGCCAGAGTTACAGGTTATGAGTAGCCTAATGTTGATGCTGGATTAACTTTTCAGTACATGCTCTTAACTACATTGCCAGTGACTAATACGTTAATGTTGATGATTTTTCCTCCTTACTTCTCTCCTTCCACACAGCTACCAAAGCCATGGTAGTACCAGATACTATTAAAAATACAGAACTTTTAAACAAAAAAATAGATAAAAAGTTAAACAATCTTCATAATGAAATCTATAGGGCATCTCCTAAGGCCAAGTGTAACACAAGTTGTCAAAATTTCTTTGTTTGCCTGGACTTTAATTTTTCTTTTTATAATGACTACTTCAAAGCATTAGGGGTTGCATGTAAGGCTCCACACATAAGTGAAAAGGCTCTACTATTGAGCTTTTTCCCTATTTTTCTTTTGATGCCGTATTTTACTACATTTGCACTTAACTCAGTCTCCCTCCTAAGTAGCTGAAATACAGTTCAATACTAATGGTAAATTCTCCTTTAATTTTTTCATTTAATAAAATCATTTTATTTTGTCACATAATATTCTAAGATTATCTATAACAGATAGGAGAAATATGTGAAGATTTAATTAAACATTTCTAAATTTGGTTTATAAAATCAAGATTTCTGGAGCAGATTGTTCTTTTGTTGTATTTGACTGTCCTATTCTAATCACTGAATCCTAAGAACATTGTGAGATGCACAGTAACTACGTCAACTTTTGGTTCCACTCTACAGTCACTCTTTTAGGGTTTTAGATTAATTCCCTTGTTATTGTGATAAGACATGTTCACAAAAGTAGCCTCAATGAGAAAGGTTTTAATCAAAATTCACAGCTCCAGGTCACAGTCCTTCACAGAAGGGCAACCTAGATGACAGGAGGTTAAACCTCATTACCACATCCATAGTCAAGAACAGAAAGAAACAAACACATTCATGTTCACTGCTCAGCTAACTTTCTCAATATTCAGGTGACTTAGGGAGCAATCCCAAGGAATGGACTCAGCTGATTTTACACAGTGCTTTCTAGCAGCAATTAACATGATAAAGACAATTCTCCACACACATGTCCAAAGGCCAACCTGAACAAGACAATTTCTCATTGAAACTCTTCTCTGGTTATTTTAGGCTGTACTGAATATGAAAACAAATCATCCATGATCAGGCTTTTCATTGCAAGTCTGTAATCTTAAAAATTGAATTAAACATTAATGTTTTATTCTGTCATCTTTTTTGATGTGCAAAAATTTATAAAGAAAATCATTCTCGTAACTTGAAGACCTCTGCTGTCTATTCATTTTCAGTAAAACTTGTTTTAGTTGGTTGTCTCATTGCTCTCTGTACTTGGGGAAGCAATGTAAAATAGAAAGGGTTTGTTCAGGCTCATGATTAAATGATCCTGTGCTAACTAGGAAGGCATAGTAGCAGTACAAACATGAATGTGTTTGTTCCTTTCTGCTCCTGAGTAGGAAGTAAAACAGCAGTGACATTGTGTCCAGTCAAGAGCAAAAACATGAATACTGGTGGTCAACTCACCCTATCCTTTTTCTTTTCTTTTCTTTTTTTTTTTTCATTCCAGGTTGCAAGTCCACAGAGAGTGCCTCCCAAACAAAGTGGCTCTTTGTAGGATTTTAGAAGCTTTGCATGAAACTGGAGCAAGGACCATATGCTGTTTTTCCAGAAAAATCTGAGTTCCATTCTCAGCATCTACTACACTATTCTAGAAACTCTTTATAAAGTCAGCGTCAATGGATCCAAGGCACACCATCCCAACTCACACATACACACATTCATTTGAATGGAAAATACTAAAGCTTTTTACATTTTTTTGTTCAACGTTTTTCTTTCTTTCTTTCTTTCTTTCTTTTTTTATTAACCTGAGTATTTCTTATTTACATTTCGAGTGTTATTCCCTTTCCAGGTTTCCGGACAAACATCCCCCTAATCCCTCCCCCTCCCCTTCTTTGTGGGTGTTCCCCTTCCCACCCTCCCCCCATTGCCGCCCTCCCCCCAACAATCTAGTTCACTGGGGGTTCAGTCTTAACAGGACCCAGGGCTTCCCCTTCCACTGGTGCTCTTGCTAGGATATTCATTGCTTCCTATGAGGTCAGAGTCCAGGGTCAGTCCATGTATATGTATAGTCTTTAGGTAGTGGCTTAGTCCCTGGAAACTCTGGTTGCTTGCCATTGTTGTTCATAAGGGGTCTCGAGCCCCTTCGAGCTCTTCCAGTTCTTTCTCTGATTCCTTCAACGGGGGTCCTATTCTCAGTTCAGTGGTTTGCTGCTGGCATTCACCTCTGTATTTGCTGTATTCTGGCTGTGTCTCTCAGGAGAGATCTACATCTGGCTCCTGTCGGCCTGCACTTCTTTGCTTCATCCATCTTGTCTAATTGGATGGCTGTATATGTATGGGCCACATGTGGGGCAGGCTCTGAATGGGTGTTCTTTCTGTGTCTGTTTTAATCTTTGCTTCTCTATTACTTGCCAAGGGTATTCTTGTTCCCCTTTTAAAGAAGGAGTGAAGCATTCACATTTTGATCACCAGTCTTGAGTTTCATTTGTTCTAGGCATCTAGGGTAATTCAAGCATTTGGGCTAATGCTCTAAGATCCATAATCGACAAATGGGATCTCATAAAACTACAAAGCTTCTGTAAGGCAAAGGACACTGTGGTTAGGACAAAACGGCAACCCACAGATTGGGAAAAGATCTTTACCAATCCTACAACAGATAGAGGCCTTATATCCAAAATATACAAAGAACTCAAGAAGTTAGACCACAGGGAGACAAATAACCCTATTAAAAAATGGGGTTCAGAGCTAAACAAAGAATTCACAGCTGAGGAATGCCGAATGGCTGAGAAACACCTAAAGAAATGTTCAACATCTTTAGTCATCAGGGAAATGCAAATCAAAACAACCCTGAGATTTCACCTCACACCAGTGAGAATGGCTAAGATCAAAAACTCAGGGGACAGCAAATGCTGCCGAGGATGTGGAGAAAGAGGAACACTCCTCCATTGTTGGTGGGATTGCAGACTGGTACAACCATTCTGGAAATCAGTCTGGAGGTTCCTCAGAAAATTGGACATTGAACTACCTCAGGACTCAGCTATACCTCTCTTGGGCATATACCCAAAAGATGCCCCAACATATAAAAAAAGACACGTGCTCCACTATGTTCATAGCAGCCTTATTTATAATAGCCAGAAGCTGGAAAGAACCCAGATGCCCTTCAACAGAGGAATGGATACAGAAAATGTGGTACATCTACACAATGGAATATTACTCAGCTATCAAAAACAATGACTTTATGAAATTCATAGGCAAATGGTTGGAACTGGAAAATATCATCCTGAGTGAGGTAACCCAATCACAGAAAAACACACATGGTATGCACTCATTGTTCAAAGTATTTCTGAGGGACACTTCCCTCTTTTTTTCCCTTTTCATTTCTAAGCACTGGCATAATAGGGTAGCTTAGGACATCCCTTGATTTGTAATTCAAGCCAAGAATGTTGACCTAGAGGTTTTAAAGAGGATTAGGACTTAACTTTTTCTTTAATTAGAGTTTAGTTTATGAAGGATTTCTTAGAAAACTGCAGTGTACAGCTGGTGTGGGGGAGTGTTCCAAACAAATGTTGACAATTGTATTAAAATATTTGATCCTCAACTGGTAAAGGCTTCCTTTAGAACCTGGGGTATGGATCCCCTTTCTCTGCCATGTCCACATGAAATTACTTGCCTTTCTATCCTATTTTAAAAGAGATATTGTTTTTTTCCTAATCTTTTTTCTCTTGTTAACAGTTTTAAAACACTGAAATGAACCATGCTGTGACTTATGATCCTGAATGCTCTCTGGTTTAAAGAAGTGGCCTTGAAAAGTTCAGGGTAGGGAACAGATTAACAACTTTAAGTATTCACTGGAGGGGACTGATGTTTAGTGGTTATCAACTTCCAGTAACAGGAGTGTGTCTTGTCTGTATCCAAGTCTCCTCCTTGAAGCCTACTAGCACTCTTATCCTGAGTGCTGTTTTAACATCACTGATGAGCTTGCAGGCTCATTTGTCCATCATTATCTGAGGATCTCCCCAGCAAAAATTCTCAGTGGGACTCTGTTGTAAACCAGACTCTGAAAAATGTAGGAGACTGACTTCTGACATATTCTCTTTTTACTTACTTAATTCTTTAATGTCTGCATCTGCTGTAATTGCAATCCATTTCAATTACTATGATTACCCAACTGTGGGGCATAAAATGTGAATATGATAATTGGTAGATTGGACAGGCAAACATGTGGGTTTCACAAGCTTATGAGAAAAACCTATCTGTCCAAAGTAAGATCAATGTTGTTCATTGCTAATTAAAGGGAACAGTCTTATGAAGGCAATCTAGCTGATTTCTATTGTAAAAGCATCTTTAAATGGTTTAAATGAATCAACTTGATTTTTGAAGACTCTTGAAATGTTTTGGTTTTTGGTCTCTAAGAAAAGCATGTGGAAATTAAAAGTGACCTTCAGCTCTATGGAGGAGAAATAGGAATTCTTTAAATTGGGAACAAAAAGTACACATACACACAAATTAATGTAAAGCCCACTGCTCTGAGATTAGAAAGATGCTCAAGATTTAAGAGTACTTTGCTGATCTTGTAGGTGATTTGACTTTGGCTCTTAGCATCTATACTGGATAGCTCATATCTCTAACTACCTCACCAGGGATCCAACACCTTCTTCTAGCCATCTATAGCATCTGCACTTACATGTGTATGTTCACCAACACATATTCATGCACATGATTTTACAAATGGAATAGGTCTTATAGAGTATCAAACATCTGATGTTTTGTAAATTAAAAAGCTTGTATACAGTGATCCTCTCTGTTTAGTCTGTTATGAGAACTGGACAGGGGAGTTAACAGTATAGAGCTATTTCCTTATGTTTGTGTAGATACTCAATGAGTGTTTTTCTTGACATTTATTCATTAAAAATGGTTTTCTTTGGATGGGTTCATATTGAGGATTTTAGGAGAGTAGGCTACATATTAACTGCATATCTGTATGCATGATTGCTCTATAGAAGAAACACATGGCAAACCACTAGAGTGTATTCCAGTGGGCTTCATTCCAGAGGAACACAGGCCTTGCCTCTTTAATATTTCTTCTAGAAGTCATTGAAGGAAGCAGAGTAGATAAGAGTGCCTGTTATTGTCTAGGTGAAAATGAGGGAACTCACTAGGCCTTGGAGATTTTTTATAAAAGGAAGCTCTACTATACAGTCTATGTTTGAACTGAGCCATGGCAATGACCCCATATATTTCCTGGCAGGTCCACTGAAATGTTGGCTGTCATGCTGCTTCAATGTCCTTCTGTTCAGGCACTATGCCACCCCACCCCTCCTAATCTTAGTTTGGTTCAGTTGGTTCTATCTCCAGGCTGAGAACATTTGCTACATAAATGTGTTTTTCTTTGCTATTAACTAATAACAAAATTAAAAAAAATGTGTGTACAGGCATGGAAAGAATAATCAATGTATAAAACTCTTGCCATACAAGTATTCGCTCCACCCATGTCATTGCTGGGTGGGAATGACAGATTACATGTGATACCAGTATATGAAAAGTAGGAGCAGGGGATCCTTGGAGAACAATGTCTAGGTAGCCTATCGGCCAATTCTGGGTTCAGGTAGCAACTCTGAATAATGAAATTGAAAACAGAGAAAGAAAACAGCACAGGTCAAACTTTGGTCTTCATATGCATGTACATATACATACTCATGCTCGCAAGCCCACAGACAATATGCACCCATATACAAGGATAAACACATACACAGAAATTCACACATAACAATCATATAAATACATGCAAACAAGATTCAGTTGCTATGTGAAGCTGCTTCAGCCAATGGCATCTCAATACACAAGGCTGTAATCAGAGTATTCTGTCAATGGTGAACTTGTATTTGTCTTAATTTGTCTATTTATGTTCTACAGTACATTTTCTATGCTCCAAGTATATATTCCAATTAGAATTCTTATAGTGAGGCAACACATGACTTCTAGATCAACTGTAAATACAATGCATCGTGCAGGCATTGTAATGGTTAAGCTTAGAGCCAAGGAAATAGCCCAGTGCTTGCCTAACATGTATGAGGTTCTAAGTTTAATTCTCACTTGCACAGTAAAACATCAAAAAACTGTTTTATTGTATTTTTCTGTGTTCCAGAATTATGTGGATCTATGCAATACCTAGTAATAGCAGAGCAAGAGAGAAAATAAAATGGTAGCTAAATGTAAAATTTAAAAGGTAATTCTTTAGCAGTTCCCAAAAAGAAAATAAATGAATAAATATTTGCAATTATCACCTAAGCCCTAAAATAAGAAAATAGTCATTATAAATTATAGATAAAGAGGATAGGAACACCACAGGTCACAAAAGAACAGCTAGTGAATGAGAAAGTGGGGGTGTTGGGGGAGGAAGAAAGGCAGAGGGAGAGAGAGAATAGAGAATTATTTCCTTTAGCCACAGTTGGCAAGCGATGGGTCTATATCATTGGAGACAAGAATTTAATAGAAATATTTACAATTTTACATTATATCTGACAGTAAAGTAGAAACAGTCCTCTTTCTGGAAGAAAGCGTAATATTTAAGACTAGATCAGTTGATAACATGCTTGCCTTGCAAGTACTGAAACCTCAATTTAATACACAAAATCGGTATGCAAAGATGCCAGGCTTGGTGCCTTTTTAGTAAATGCTCTCTGGAAAGACAGAGCTAGATTGATTACTGGAGCCGAGCGAATGGTCAGCCTAGCCATTTAGCAAACACCTGGAGAAGTACAGAGCAAAATAAATAAAAGTAAATAATTATAAACTAACAACATATGAAACCAAACAGGATGGATAGTGCCTGAAAAACATACGTGCACACATGTACCTATAAACCCCACCCAATTCACATACATGAACATACAAATACATACACATATGTACACATACACCTCCACCACACTCATACACACACACACACACACACACAAAGCACATACACACACCACGTGTGCACATATATTTCCCTTACACTCATACTCATGCACATATAACCAAGCACACATACATGCACACATACCTTGACCACAGTCACATAAACGCACATATATACATGCATGCATGAGTGTATATGCACCTCCCCACACTCAAATATATGCATAGACATCACATATATATTACATATGCAATCTAAGCTCTTGTTTACATTGATGTGCATACAACCATGCACACATACAACACATACACCTCTCCCACACTGCCATACTTCCAAAACACCCACCAAAATACAATTTGAAGTTGAATTTCATGTAAACAAGAAATCCAAAACCACATTTTTTACAAATTAAAATTGTGTATCCACAAGATAAATATATTCATAAATCTAATAGGTTATCTTAGTCATGACTAAAAGAACTTTAAAAAATGTTTAATGTCTCACTTAAGTACACACCTTTGGATACATCAAACCACATTTACACTATATTCTATTTATTATCTGAATATATCAATTGAATAAAACTTAAAATTCAGAAAATGATTATTCAACTTCAGTAATCATCATTCTGTCTTAGATTTTACTTTAAGATCTAAGTCACTTGTCATGCACATTTTAAGTTGAAATTTATAGGAGTTCAAACAAGATCATAATGTCAAGAATTATAAATGGAAACTATATGTTTTCAAAGTGTGATTAACATCCTGATATAAGAGAAAAGTCTTATTTATTATTTTAGAAAAGTGGCATTTATAGGAAGAAAACATTGCATAATCCTTGTTATACTTGAAGGATAAAAGAAAAAAAATTGAAAAAAAATTAAGTATAATTAATCTTGTTAATTTGATGATAATTTTAGATCCCAATAATGTTGCTCCTGATATTACAGGTGCTATTGAGTCTTAATTGTACTATACTCTGTTACAAGGATGCCTAATTAAAATATATGCTTGTTTTAGAAATTCAGTAATTCTATTTATTTCCAGAGTTATGGAGAATATATCACAGTAAGCTTCTGGCCCCGAGAGACTCATTTGGAATGTATTCAGTACTTTATTTTTTCACCGAAATATTAATACCATGTTCTGATTATTTGAATTTCAATAGTAAGTTCAGAATTTTCTACTTATTTATTCTCATGTTCAAGGATACACATCACATATGCACACAGCTTTATTTTATTTATTTATTTATTTATTTATTTATTTATTTATTTATTTATTTATTTATTTATTATGACAATCCTCCTGGTCAACCCTTCCACAAACCTTCTACCATCTAAGTCCCCTTCTCTGAACAGATGGGGTTCCCCTGGGATTTCCCCCTCCCTGTCTGCAAGAATAGCTCTAGTCGCCTCCTTGCTCGCTGAAGCCAGACAGGGCAACCCTGTTAGAAGAACATATCCGATGTACAGGAAACAGCTTTGGGTATAGCCACCTCCACTGTTTTGGGACCGACATAAAAACCAAGATGCACAAATGTTACACATGTGCATTGAGACCTATGTACAGTTTGGTTGATGCTCCACACTCTGAGAGCCCAGTGATCCATGTTAGTTCATGCTGTTGGTCTTCCTGTGGAGTTTCTATGCATTTAGAAATGGCAATTTTTCTTCATATTCTGCCATTAGAATCCCCAAGCTCTATTCACTATTTGGCTGTGGGTGTATGCCTCTGTCTGAGTCAGTTGGCGGGTACGATCTCTCAGAGGACAGCCACGTTAGACTCAAGTTTGGAAGCTTAACAGAATATCATTAATAGTGTCAGGGATTTATACTTGCCCATAGTATATGTTGCTATTTGGTCCGTAGTTGGTTGGTCATTCCCTCAGTCTCTGCTCCAACCAAATCCCTGCATTTCTTATACACTGGATAAGTTTGGGGTCAAAAGTTTTGTGTGTGGGTTTGTGTCCACTCCACTGGGGTTCTTGCCTGGACAGAGGACACACCATTTCCAGATTCCATATCCCCAATGTTATGAATCACAACCTAGGGTAGCCCCACTGATTCTTAGGCAACTCTCCTATCCCAGGTCTCTGTCTCTTCCTGGAGATGTCCCACACATCCTCTTCCTATCAGTTGCAAATTTTCATTCATTCTATCTGGCCATCTCCTCTACACCTTCCATAGCCAATGCTAACCTCTCCTTCCTCCCCTCCGATTCCCCTTTTCCACTCAGTTCCCTTACTCCAGCAGCCTTTCATGACTCTTCCATTTCCCCTTCCAAGTGAGACACAAATGTTCTTGCTTGTGCCCTTCTTTCTGTGCAGCCACCTTGGGTCTGTTGAATATAGCATGGGCAAGCTGTAGCTTATGGCTAATATCCATTTATGAGAGAATACATATGGTGCATGGTCTTTTTGAACTCGGTCACCTCACTCAGGAAGATATTTTCAAGATCCATCCATTTGCCTGCAAAATTCAAGATGTATTATGTTTTTTAATAGCTCAATAGCATTCAATTGTATTGATGTACCACATTTTCTTTAATCATTCTTCAGGTGAGGGACATCTACATTGTTTCCAGTTTCCGGCTCTTAAAAATAAAGGTGCTAAAAAGAGTAGAGCAAGTATCTTCTTGGGAGTTTTGGAGCATCTTTTGGGTATATTCATAGAAGTGGTACAGATGAGTATTGAGGGAAAATTATTCCCAATTCTATGAGACATCAAGTTGAGTTCCAAAGTGGTCATGCAAGTTTGCACTCCCACAAGCAAAGAACTGTTTTCCTTGTTTCACATCCTCATCAGCATATGCTACATTTGAGATTTTTATTAGCCATTCTGATTGGTTTAAGATGGAGTCTTTGTTTTGATTTGCATTTCTCTAATCACTGAGGACTTGGAACATTTCTTTAAATGCTTCTTAGCCAATCGAACATCTTTAAATGCTTCTTATTCCATTTCTGCTTAGCTCTGTGCCCCAGTTTTTAATTGGGTTATTTGGGTGGTTGGTGTTTAACTTTTTGAGTTCTTTATAAATTTTGGATATTAGCTATCTGTCAGATGTAGGGTTGGTGAAGATACTTTCTCTATCTGTAGGTTCACATTTTGTCTTAAAGACTGTCCTTTGCCCTACAGAAACTTTTTAGTTTCAAGAGATCCCATTAATCAATTACTAATCTTAGAGCCTGAGCCATTGGTGCTCTATTTTATATGATTTAGTGTATCAGTTTTTATGTGGAGGTCTTTTATCTACTTGGATTTGAGTTTTGTGCAGTGTGATATATATGAATCTATTTGAATTCTTCTACATGTAAACATTTAGTTAAACCAGCACAACTTTTTGAAGAGGTTTTCTTTTTTGAATTGTATGATTTTGGCATCACTATCAAAAAAATGAAAGTGTCCATAGGGATGTGGGCTTATTTCTGCATCTTTTATTTGGTTCCTTTGATCAACATGTCTGTTCCCGTACCAGTACCATGCAGGTTTTTTTTTTTTTTTTTTTTATCACTATTGCTTTATAGTACAGCATGAAGTCAGGAATCATGATTCCTCCACGATTTTTTTTTTATTCTTCAGGATTGTTTTGGCTTTAGTGGGTTTATTATTTTCCATAGGAAGTTGTGAATTGATATTTCAAAGTGTATAAAGAATGTGTTGTAGTTTTGATGAGGATTGCATTGAATTTGTAGATTGTTTTTGATGAGATGGTCATTTTCATTGTGTTAACCCTACCTACTCATTAATATGGGAGACTTTCTATCTTTTGATATCTTCTTTAATTTCTTTCTTCAGGGATTTGCATTTCTTGTCATGCAGAACTTTCACTTGCTTGGTTAGATTTACTCTATCATCCATATTTCCTAGTTTTATGACTATTGTAAAGGATGGTTTTTCTCTTATTTCTTTATCAGCCAGATTAATATTTGTATACAGGAGGGCTACTGATTTCTTTCTTTCTTTCTTTTTTTCTTTGTTTCTTTCTTTCTTTATTTCTTTCTTTCTTTCTTTCTTTCTTTCTTTCTTTCTTTCTTTCTTTCTTTCTGATTTGGTTAATTTTCCAGTTGTTGAAGTCCAGCTTTAATCCATGGTGGTCTGATAAGATACACGTCATTATTTAATTTTCTTGTATCTGTTGAGGCTTGCTTTGTAACTAAAAATGTTCAATTTTTGAGAAGGAACCCTGATGTGCCTAGAGAAGGAATATTCTTTTGTTTTGGGGTAAAATAGTGTATAGATGTCAGTTGGGTTCATTTGCTTCATAATGTCTGTTAGTTTTGTTATTTCTCTGTTAATATTTTGTCTGGATGATTTGTCAATTGGTGAGAGTGGGAACTTGAAGTCTTCTACCATTAATGTGTTGGATTTGATATGTGATATATTCTTTAGAAATGTTTCTTTTACAAATGTGGATGCCCTTTTATGGGGGCATAAATGTTCAAAATTAAGATATCATCTTGGTAGACTATTCCTCTGATATGTATGAAGTATCTTTTCCTGTCTCTTTTTGAGTAATTTATATGGAAAATCTATCTTCTTAGATATTAGGATGATGACTTCAGCTTGCTTCTTGGGTACATTCTCTTGGAAAAAAATTCCAGCCCTTTACTTTAAGGTAATGTCTCCCATTATTGCTGAGGTGTGTTTCTTGTATGAAGCAGAATGGTGAAGCCTGTGTTTGTATCCATTTAGTTTCCCAATGTCTCATTATTGGGAAATTGAATCCATTAATGTTGAGAGATACTAATGACTAGTGATTTTTATTTCCTGTTATTTTTATGTTGCTGGTAATATTCTGTGTGTGTGCATGCATTACATTTTTGAGGTATGGACATACTTATTTCCTGTGTTCCTTGTAGTTGTCCTCCTTGGGTTGGAGTTTTCCTTCCAGTATTTTCTGTAAGGCTTTATTTATGGATAGAAATTTTTCAAATTTGGATTTCCCTTGGACTATCTTGTTTTCTTTATCTATGGTGCTTGAGAGCTTTTTCTGGGTTTAGTTCTAGGTTGGTATCTGTGGTGTTTCTTCGTTTGTTGTTTGTTTGTTTGTTTTTTTTAAGTTGCAAGATATAGGTCCTTGTATTTCTAGCTTTTACTATCTCTTTTGCGAAGTCAAGTGTAACTTTGATTATTCTGCCTTTGAATGTCAAATGCTTTTCTTCCTTGTTGCTTTTAATATTCTTTCTTTGTTCTATAATTTTTTATTTTGATTATTATGTGTCAGGAGGATTTTTTTATGAATCCAATCTAATTGGTATTCTATAAGTTTCTTGTATGCATATAGGTATCTCCTTCTAGTTTTAGTTAGAACATTTTCTTCTATGGTATTGTTGAAATATTTTTTTTTCTTAGAGTTGGGTCTCTTCAGAACTGGATGCTCTTCTAATTCCTATTGTTCTTAGGTTAAGTCTTTTCATGGTATCCCAGTTTTCCTGGATATTTATTGTCAATTTTTTTTGAGTTAATATTTTTAATTGATGTTTCATTTCCTACTATTTTATTTTCTACATCTAAAATTCTCTCTTTCATCTCCTGTATTCTTGGTGATGCTTTTATTTGTTTTTCCTGTTTTTCATCCTAGCTTTTCCATCTCCAGGATTGCCGCAGTTTGTGTTTTCTTTGTTTTTTCTTTTCCAAGTCTTGAACATTTTTATTTGTTTTCTTCTCTCATTTAGTTTTATTCTTCTGTACATCTTTACAGGATTTACTTGTTCGCTCTTTAAAGACCTCTATCCATTTGATTGTATTTTCCTGCATTTCTTATATATTTGGTTGTGAACCTAGCCTTTAACGGCTGAGACATCTCTCCAGCCCTTTCCTGCATTTCTTAAAGGTTTTATTAATTTATCATTAAAAGTTTCTATTCCCTTTATAATATTGGGTGTAAGGCCATTTTTTATAAATTTTTTAAAGATTTTATTGACACTTTTACATCTACAAAAATCCAAAAATTTTGCTTATACTTTTCACTATACATTGCAATCCATGTTGCCTCCCATACCCACCCTCACACAGTCCTTCCCTTTATCCTACCTCCTGTTACCTTCAAAGAGGGTTGGGCTTCCTGGGTATTGCTCCCTTCTGGAATTTCAAATATCTGCACAGCTAGGCCCACCCATGTCCACAGAGTCTAGAAAAGGGCTGCTGATTCCACAGATAGGCAACAGCTTTAAGAACAGCTCCCACTCCACGTTTGGGGCCCAGAATGAAGACTGAGCTCTATATCTGCAACATATGTGTGGGGGACTAGGTCTACTTCATGTATGATCTTAGGTAGGTAGTTCAGTCTCTGAGAGGTTCAGTTTACTTGATTCTTGTTATTCCTGTGCAGTTGCTATCCTCTTCTGGCCCTCAGTCATTCTGCCAAATGTCCCATAAGAGCTTCTGAACACAATCTAATATTTGGCTGTGGGTTTCTTTTTTTCATGGTAAAGATAATTTTCCCTTTCTTTTCTCCATCTTTATTAAATTGGATATTTCTTATTTACATTTCAATTTTTATTACCTCCAGACAAACATCCCCCTAACCTCTCCCTCTCCCTCCCCTTCTATCTGGCTGTTCCCCTCCCAATCCTCCTCCCATTACCACCCTTCCCTCAACAATCATGTTCACTGGGGGTTCAGTTTTGGCAGGACCAAGGGCTTCCCCCTCCACTTGTACCCTTACTAGGCTATTCATTGCTACCTATGCAGTTGTAGCCCAAGGTCAGTCCATGTATAGTCTTTGGGTAGTGGCTTAGTCCCTGGAAGCTCTGATGTTGGCATTGTTGTGCATATGGGGTCTCAAGCTCCTTCAATCTCTTTCAGTCCTTTCTCTGATTCCTTCAATGGGGGTCCCGTTCTCAGTTCAGTGGTTTGCTTGCTGGGATTCGCCTATGTATTTGCCATATTCTGGCTGTGTCTCTCAGGAGAGATCTACATCCAGTTCCTGTCAGCCTGGACTTCTTTGCTTCATCCATGTTATGTAGTTTGGTGCCTGTATTTGTATGGGCCACATGTGGGGCAGACTCTGAATGGGCATTCTTTCAACCTATGTTCTAAACTTTAGTAAGGCCATTTTTGTTGTTATTGTTGTTGTTGTAGGATATCTAGAGCTTGCAGGAGAAAGATAGCTGTGCTCTGAAGATGTCAGATGTCCTAATATTTGTTAATTGTGTTCTTTCAAGGACCTTTTGCCATCAAGATGGCTATGGTCTTTGGCTGTTACTGTTGTAGTAGGTATTGGGAGGGGGATTAACCTCAATAGTTTTAGTCCAGTAGGGTATCCTCAGATTCTAAGGTTTCAGATCTGCAAGTCTGCATGGTTCAGCAGTCACAGATTGAATGAAGGTGGACAGAGAGGTGGTGGGAGACTGTTTGTACACCTGGGACAGCAGTCTGCTCAGGGCATCTTGGGATGCACAGAATACTCATTCAGCAGGGAAGATGCGTAGGGGAAGGAAAACTTACATACATGGTTCAGGATCAACAGGTCTGATGAAGGTGAGAGGACAGGAGATGGGAAATTGAGTTCCCCTTCAGCTAGAATGTGGATCAGGGCAGTTCAGCTTGCTTCAGAGAAGTGAGCAAGCAAGGTAAGATGGGTAGGGAAGAGGAACTTACCTGTATGATTCAGGATCCACAGGTTTGATCAAAGTTTGCAGAAAAGTCAAGAATCCAGATTTGACTTTTAATAAAGCAGAAGCATGCACTGGGATAAAGTGTAACTTCTTTAACAAAGAAAGCTTAGGCATGAGACAATCAGTGTCCTGATGAAGGATTTGCCACCAGAAAAGACATTCAGAGAGCAGAGAAACATGCTGAATTGAATTTGATCTACTTAGTAATCATTGGGAGTTGGTGGTCAAGTCTTTAGAAGAACTCCAGTACTTTTCTTTAAGGCTGAATATAAAGAACAGTTAGGTATCTCTTCCATGACCCAAAATATTGTGTATAGTTTTAATACTTATAACTTTGGATTTAAGAGGTTCTTTATATGATATGCAATCACTTGTTCAGTCGGTCAGAAAATAGAAAGCCTAATGGGTATTATTTTTTTTTTAATATTCATGTTAAGTACAAGGAAGAAACTACACCAACTCATGTAAAGCACATAAAAGGCTTTCTATCTGAAAAGAGAAAAACTTAGGTATATGACAGGAGATGCCTTTTAGCCCTTGTATTTTAAGGATTCCTTGATTTCACATTAATAATGAAGCATATGAGAAAATAAAGCTGAAATCTGCCTTTCCAGTTTTAGGGACTTAATAGATTATATGCTTTATAGGGACTTATCATTTTCACGTAAGTGGACATATTTTTTCAGCACATAACTATTTCTTCCTATTTAATCCAATTTTATATTGTTAAACATCCATTGATACTAAGGTATCTTTTATGCACAAGTATATATGTGTACATATACACGTATATGTATAGTTGTGTGGGGGTAAAGAAGTGAACAGATGTGTGTATCTGTGTACGGAAGCAGAGGACAATTTTGTTCATTTTTGTTGTTTTGAGAGAGTCCCTATAACTAAGATCTGTGCCTGGAAGATTAGTCTAGAATGGCTGACCTGCAAGCTTCAGTAATAAACCTGTCTCCATCTCTCCAGGACTGACGGTACCATTATGTGCCAACATGCCCCTAGTATTTTGCTATTTTAACGGGAGAATTGAACACAGATTCTCAGATTGTATGGCAGTTTACCAACTAGAGTATTGCTTCATCTTCCAAAATATCTTTAAGGAATCAAATCTAACAACATTTTTTACTATTATTAGAATTATCATTTAATCCATTTAACCTTATTTTTAATGATAGTTCTTAAAGGCTTTAGGTTTTCTTATAACCCATCACCCACAAGAGATAGTAGAAAATGAAGAATATGGGGAAAATTGACCTGTTTAGAAAGGTTCTTTGGAGAAACTACCTTCTGTGTTGTCTGGAAAGCAGGGGTTCAGATCTCAGGCTAGCAGGCAGCAGAAGTTTGATCCACTTGCAAACAACTCATGGATATATTGTCAGTCCACTTAAGTAAAGTTGAGTTCATAACAGGAGTGACATGACCTAGAAGAGGCAGCTAAGCCTCCACCTCAGCTTGAGTCATCAGGAGGGATCAACAGGACCAGTCACCAGGAAAATTTTCATTTGTGTCTCTCTCAAGCAAGTGAAGATCAGAGAGACAAGAGGTGCACAGTGCTTTAAAGCTAGCTTCACCAGCCAGCCAAGCGCTGTCTCTGTCATGAGTCCTATATATACCCTCCAAACCTCATGTCTTCCATGAGACTCAGCACAGCTCTTGCATAAACATGTGCCTTGCCTCAGTATAGGTCTTCTCTCAGCACTGGTCTTGCCTTAGCACATGTATCTAATCAGTCTGAGTCTTGGAAGCAGCAAGAAGCTATAGCACACTACTGGATATATTTTGGTGTGTTCCTCTATGTGGTGTCCTGACAAATACATTTCATGTATACAATGTAAGGCAAACCAATACGTGTGTGTGTGTGTGTGTGTGTGTGTGTGTGTGTGTGTGCATTATTAGTGAAGACTCTTTCATCACATGTCCTTTTACGAGCTTGCTTTAGCAGAACATCCTCTCTACTGTGTCTGCTTCAACAAAACAGTCCTTCAGGAGTCAGCCTTAGGCTTTCACACTTGGTTCCACTTTTGTTCCTCTACATATTTGCCCTAGCAAAACAGCATCTAACCACTTTACCAAAGAATCCTTAAGTTTCTACTTCATAATATCAGGGCTTTCTCTACCACATTTCTTAGGTTTCTTGTTGGCAGAATCTCACCCTAATATGTACATGTGAAGGTCAGTTTGAAGATGAGGCTTTGGCACAAGTAAAGGGAGAAAGCTAATATATATGTGAATGCTAGTCTGAAGCATGATAGCTTATAGGCCTGACTACCTATTTGTAGATTTTCACTCACAGCATTTTTATATACTTTTCACCTATAAAATCAAAAACAATATTATAAAGCTCACATCTCCTCTGTGAATGGGAATATATGTGAAAATTTTATTGAAAGCCAATATCTAGTGGTCACTGTAGAAATATTGTAGATGGCCAGATTAAAACTCAATATTGGTTCTATCAATTAAGATTTTCAAGTTATCTATTATTGACTATTTGGGTAAAGATGATAAGAAAAAAATGGGTAAGTTAATTGTGAAAATACATTTTACATAACAGTGTTTCTCCAAGAACTAAGGGGTTAAAAGTGTATGCTCAAACCTAAAATATCCCACTAGATCCCAACCCACAGTTTCATCACCTCCTAATAGTACCATTTTAGGGCAAAATATTCAATCAGAACAGAACACTGGGGTATAGTCATACAAAATCTGAATCATAGCAGTGACACAGGCAACAAGCAATATGGTGTGGTGCTTAGATTATTTAACAAGGGAACAGACAATAAGGGCTAAACTTCGTACACAGATACACACAGTCCCCAGTAGGTTAAAATGAAAGTTGGGGAAATTGATCATCGGGTAAAATATTTGTCTTGAAAACAGGAGGAACTGAGTTGGGTCACCAGAATTCTCATAAAATAAAACAGTACAAACATTCCAAGTGTGATCCACATTTGGAATCCCAGCAGTTGGGTGACGGAGCAAGGTAGATGTCTGGAACTCACAGGTTAGATTAGGATAGACAACCTATTCTTCTTGATGAGGTCCAAGCAGATAGAAGAGCCTGTCTCAAAATAAAAGTAAGACAAAAATACAAATACAAAAACAAAACAATTCAGTCCCAAAGCATCCAACCATCAACAAGTGAAATAAAACAAAAACAACCATCACATACTCATATGCATTCATATGCACAAATACACACACACACACACACACACACACACATTTTCATGCACACATGGTGGTACAGAAAGAGAAAAAAAGTAGAGAAACAGAGGCAGAACATAATGGATTGCACCTGTGGAACGTAAGTAAAGTTGTCATTTGGCCTCCATATGCATGAGATCACTTTCTCTCGCATATAAGTACTTGCAAAGAAAGTGACGGGGAAGAGAGAGTGAGAAGAGAACAGAGAGAAAAGACAAAAAAGGAAACAAAAGAAAGAGTAAGGACTGAAGAGATGTCTCGGCAGTTAAAAGTTAACATGTCTCTTCCTAGAACCTCTATGGGGCAGCACTCAGCTCCCTGTAACTACAAATTCAAGGGATCCCACACACTGTTCTGGGTTCCTCCACAGGAACTAAACTAATCTATACATGCACATATGTAGATACACACATATACACATAATTAAATATTCATAAAATGAATCAGAAAGTAAAGAGCAAATACTAAAAGCAAAACAAAAAAGTTTTTAAAAGACAAAAATGGGGAAGTGAAATAGGATTGTACGCAGTCAATAGTAACAATTGACAATTTTAGTACCAGGATAGTAAGGTTGTAATTGGGAAGGTGACATTTGGGCAGACACAGGAAGGTCAAGAGTGGGTCTAAGTAACCAGAAGAGTCTCTCATGCAGTAACAATTGTGTAAGTCTCACAAAGGAGCAACACTAACATGCGTCAGAGGCAACCAGGGTATCAGCAGGGCTAGAGAAACATAGAAAAGAGAAGAGAAGTGAGTTTGAAGAGTCAATTGAGTACAGTACAGTTCAGTAGAAACTGCTTGGCTCTTTTCTGTTTACTGTAGCTGAAAAAATGGTAACCACTAAAGATGATTGGGATGTGTTGTTTTTCAAGACAGTAAAACCTCTTTTCTTCTTCTGAGTGGTAGATTAGCAGAGAATTCAAGGACAAAAGCTATCTGATACCCACAGTGTTTAATGTGAGAGATCCTTGTTATTCACATAGGCATAGCATTAGGGAAGTGGGGGAAAGTGAACAAATCCATTCAGACTACAAAAGTACAGACAGCAAGATTTGTTCACATCACCAAAAGCTTTGGGCTAAGGATGCTGGAGCTCTCAAAAGAGGTGTAATTTGTTTTTATTTGATGTCATAAACAAAAAGCAACCTGGGGAAAAAAGGTTTACAGGTTACAGTCCATCACTGAAGGAAGTCAAGGCATGAATTCAATCAGAATAACAACTAAGAGGCAGGAATGAAAGCAAGAGACCATGGGCAAGTGCCACTTACTGGATTGCTTCCATAGATCTCTCAACCTGTTTTCTTTTCTTTTATAGGATATATTATTTATTTACATTTCAAATGTTATCCCCTTTCCTAGTTTCCCCTACTGAAATCCCCTATCCATCCACCCTCCCCCTGCTTCTATGAATGTGTTCAACCACTTGTCCACCCACTCCCTCACTCCTCCCCTCCCTGGCATTCCCCTACACTGGAGCATCAAGCCTTAACAGTATGAGGGATTCTCCTCCAATTGAGGAGACGGTCATCTTCTGCTACATATGCATCTGAAGCCATGTGTACTCTTTGGTTGATGGTTTAATCCCTGGGAGATCTGGGGAATCTGGTTGGTTAATATTGTTGTTCTAACTATGGGGCTGCAAACCTGTTCAGCTCCTTCAATCCTTTCTCTAACACCTCCATTGGGGACATTGTTCTCAGTACTGTGGTTGACTGTAAGCATCCCCATCTTTATTTTTCAGGCTCTGGCAGAACCTCAAAGGAGACAGCTACAACAGGCTCTTTTTCTCATGAATTTCTTGGCATCCACAATAGTGTGTGGGTTTGGTGACTGTATATGGGAAGGAACCTCAAGTGTGTGTGTGTGTGTGTGTGTGTGTGTGTGTGTGTGTGTGTATCTCCGCATAACCTTTCCATCAGTCTCTGCTCCACACTTTGTGTGAGTCTTTTGTTCCCCTATCTAAGTAGGATTGAAGCATCCACTTTGGTCTTCCTTCTTCTTGAGCTTCATGTGATCTCTAAGTTGAATCTTGAGTACTACGAAGTTTTGGGCTAAAATCCACCTATCAGTGAGTTCATACCGTGTGTTCTTTTGTGATCAGGTTACCTCACTCAGGATGATATTATTTAATTCCATCTCTTTCCCTAGGAATTTCATGAAGTCATTGTTTTTAATAGTTGAGTAGTATTCCATTGTGTAAATGTATCATGTTTTCTGCATCCATTCCTCTGTTGAAGGACATCTGGGTTGTTTTCAGCTTCTTGCCATTAAAGATAAGGCTGCAATAAACATAGTGGACCATGTACCCTTGTTACGAATTGGAGCATCTTTTGTGAATATTCCCAGGAGTGGTATAGCTGGGTCCTCAGGTAGTACTATGTCCATATGTTTGAGGATTTCCTGAGTGGTTGTACCACCTTGCAATCCTACAAACAATGGAGGAGTTTTCCTCTTTCTCCAAATCCGTGCCAGCATCTGTTGTCACCTGAATTTTTGATCTTAGCCATTCTGACTGGTGTGAGATGGTATCTCCGGGTTGTTTTGATTTCCATTTCTCTGATGACAAAAGGTGTTGAACATTTCAATATTCTTTAGTTGAGAATTCTTTGTTTAGCTCCTTTCCTCATTTTTTAATAGGGTTATTTAATTCTCTGGAATCTAACTTCTTGAGTTCTTTGCATGAATTGGATATTAGTCCTCTATCAGATATAGTATTGATAAAGACCTTTTCCAAATCTGTTGTTTGCCATTTTGTCCTATTGACAGTGTCTTTTCCCTTACTGAAGCTTTACACTTTTATGAGTTTCCATTTGTCTATTTTTGATCTTAGAGCATAAGCCATTGGTGTTCTGTTCAGGAAATTTTGCCGTTTCTATGTGTTCAAGGCTCTTCCTCCCTTTCTTTTTTATTAGTTTCAGTGTATCTGGTTTTATGTTGGGTTCCTTGATACACTTGGACTTGAGCTTTCTATAAAAAGATAAGAATGGATTGATTTGCATTCTTCTACATACTGATTGCCATTTGAACCAGCACCATTTGTTGAAAATGCTGTCTCTTTTCCATGGGATGATTTTAGCTCCTTTGTCAAAGAGCAAGTGACCATAGGTGTGTGGGTTCATTGCTGGATCTTCAATTCTATACAATTGATGTACCTGCCTGTCTCTGAACCAATACCATACAGTTTTTATCACGATTTTTTCATAATAAACCTTGAGGTTAGGGATGGTTATTACCCAGAAGTTCTTTTATTGTTGTGAAGAGTTTTCACTCTCTTGCGTTTTTTGTTCTTCCAAATGAAATTGCAAATTGTTCTTTCTAATTGAATGAATAATTCAATTATTCTATTATGAGGAATTGAATTCAATTTTGATGGGGATTGAATTGAGTCTGTAGTTTGCCATCTCCCTGGCCCAAGTTTTCAATTAGGAGGCTATTTATGAAGTTATAGTTTTCTTTTTATGGTTATGATTTTCTTCCATAACTAATGCTTTTTTAAAAATGCTTTCTGTTATCTCCTTAAACTCTTGTTTGCAGACAGAGAGATGGCTTAGTGGTGGCAATTGCTCACTGCTCTTCCAAAGGTCTTCAATTCTGTTCCCAGCACTCACATGGCAGCTCAACAATGGTGAGTATACATACATGCATATATATATATATATATATATATGCAGAAAAGTACAAACATACACACACACCCACACCCACACACACTATATATATATTATATATATAGTGTATGTATAAGTGATAACATAAATATGTCTTGAGCAAACACAGATATGTTAGAAGAATCAGTATCTCTGATAGCTTGTCCCAAGCCTTCTCTTTTCATATCTAATTGGAGTTGAGACTTAACATTATGTGAATACTAAAACATTATGTGTTTACTATAAAAAAAGCATAGTATTTTATAGTGATATAGTATGTGTGTGTTTGTATCTCTATGTATATTTTCATGTTGATATATTTATATTCATGTGTGTACCTGTGCATGTAAAGCCAGAGGATCCCCTTGGGTGTTATGCTTCAGACACCATCCATCTTGATTTTGAAACAGGTTTTCTCACAGGTCTGGAACTTATGAAATAAGCTAGAGTAGATAGCCAATGAGGATAAGGGATTTGGCTGCATCTGCCTTCCTAGCTCTGGCATTATAAGCGTATACTCTCATATACCTGGATTATTAGTGATTGATCCCAGGCCCTCATATTTGTAATACAAATTCTTTTCCTGATTAAGCTATTTCTTCCATGACCTAAAAGACTTTCCTATAAAAAGATAAGCTTCATTCTTCATATGCATGAATTTACTACCATAACAAATGTAGGTATATTGTATTCTATAGTATAAGCCACCAATATTGAAGTAACAGAGTCTCAAGTCCAGCCAATATGAGTGAAATGTGTATTCTCTTGGAAAATTCTTGGTTTGTCTCACAGATTGCAACACACATTACAGTAGTCCTTAGAAGGGCTAGGAGTAAAACATGTCTTAGGAAACATCAGAAACTGAATGCACAAACATCCTTAGGATTCCTCCTATCTCTTTTCTTGCATGTTGTAGGTTGCTAGAACTTTTTCTTGTCCCTCTATATTCTCCATATGCATGAAGTCATTACCATAAATGATGCTGGGATATTGTATTTCATAATATAAGCCACCAATATCAACCCACTTACAATTTTTTTTGTCATCATAGCTGCAAGAAACAGAGAAATGCATTACTTACGTTTCTTTGCTTATCTTTCTGTTGCTAAATCAGTAAGTGCTTTGTTGGGACAATAGGTAGCTCAGATGGTAAAGATGTTTGCTACCAAGAATGACAATATGAGTTCAATTCCAGAAAACAACATGGTAGAAGAAAATTGACTCCCTCACATTGTCCTCTGACATCCACACAATCCACACATACATCCCACATGGCAGGTTGCCTTTCTCCACCATATCATTTACAGACATTCAATAATAAATAAGTAAATAGAAAAAATAGAAAATAAACATCTTGTTGGCAAGGCTTGTGACAACAGGGGCCTCACTGAGTTGGCATGGTGCAGATAGGGTGAAAGAGAATGGATCAAGCTGCATCAGAAGAGTTTTGAAAAAAATGAGGTCATGTTAAGAGATGCAAGAGAGTTGAGTCAGCTACATGTTGCCTTCCAACAATATGTAACTTCACTTCCAGGGGATCCAACAGACTTTATAGGCCTCTAACATCAGGTACACACACATATGGTACACATACAAACATGTAAGAAAGCACTTATAAGCATAATATGAAAAACAAGAGTAATAATGGGAGTAGGGGGATGTTCAGAAGCAAGGTATTGGCAGGATCCGAAAGAGGAAGCAATGTTACTCTAGAAAGTAAGTGTGTGAGGGATGAGTGATGGTCAGTGACAGGAAGAGAGGTGAATTGCCTTACATGGTTTTAGTGAAAGGACACCATGCTGTTTTGTCAAAAGTAGTGAGTGTAGTAGCTGAGCTTCCTGTAACAAAAAACAGTGACAATCCCTTCCTTTACACCTCTGTCTAACACTGCTGCAACACAATGTCCCACAGGAATTGTCCCAATTGTTAGCCCCTGTCAAAATTGTAGTATGAGGGCAATTCTTCTGTTTTCAGCTATCACTTTAGCTGGAGGAACTGTCCTGAGAGATGCACTTCCATTCGAGCACTCAGCGGGAGCTGTCCCTCTTGAGCTATAGTGAAATCACCTCTTTTCTCCCTTAGCCTACAGCCTTGGTGAAACACCAGTATGGGAGCTGTGCACAGTGGCAACACCTCTTCTCCAGCTTGCCCAGCAAACCCACAGAAATAGCACCTCAGCAGAAGCTGGATGAGGCCATGATGGAATTTCCTCCATAACCCATGAGAGGTGAAAAACAAACAAACAAACAAACACAAACAATTAAAACATTCCATCAATACCTGAGCAGTAAAACCTACCAATTCTTGACCTTCTGAGAAAAACCTAACTATTTCTAAACAGGAAACCCATCAATACCTGAACAGAAAAATCCACGCATCCCTGAGCACCTCCCACTCCCAAGATCAGAATATGAAATCCCACCATTCTCATGAAATTTCTGCCCCTAGAAGCCCATCAGAAATCCTACATATAAGCACTGACCCTTTATTCAATTCATTGCTTTCTACTCCCCAGAGCAGAGAGCAGTTATCCCTGGATTCATCCCTCCTGCTCCTCCTCCTGGATTCTTCCCTTCAGTAAATCTCCTTTATGAGATTTAATTCTTAGAGTGATTCTATTGTTGGAAAAAGCTGAGATGAAAAGAAGCAAAGAAGTGAAGAAACAACAAAGTGAAGAAGAAGCAGGTCTGAGGCTAAGCTGTGGATAGTCTCCCCCTGGGAGCTGCAACACCTCTCCTGAGGAGGGAAGATCAGATCTGTAAGGTTCCTGAGCTCTGATTTATCAGGTTACGCTTCATTTGGGACACAGTCCCACCTCAAAACTGTTTGGTTCCTTGATGTCTGAGTCACAGAATGTTTTCTCCCATCTGTGCAGAAACACAGTGAAGGTCTTCAGGATGGCTTTGTAACTTTCTAAAAGGAAGAAATTCCTTGCATATTAATTGAGGAGGCATTAATCTTTAAACCATGTTCTGTTTCTATGAGTTAAGATAACTTCCTGTTTACTTCAAGAAGAATCACAAACATTATCTCCAGGACTACTACTTTTTCATTTCTTTAAAAGGTCTAGTAACTTCCAATGTAAAATTATAACTTTTTGAACTTTCTGACGCAATAAAAAATAACATCTTAAAGAATATTCTCACTGGCATTCAACCTTCTCTGCAAAAGAATTTAAACTTTTACTTAAAGGCAGAATGCAACTCTGAGGTTGCTACTACCAAGAAGTATAAGCACATTTGTATGGTTTTCATATCATTTACTGCTTACAAAATTTTTTCTTGCCTCTCTGTTTTAACCATCTCAACTTATTCACTTTATATTACTTCCCATTAGGTATTTGTCAAACTACTGTAAATATAGAAGACACTGTGTGCAAACCCAGAGTACCTTCTACTGCAATTAAAATGGCACTGGTTACACAGGAGCCAGCTGTCATGTGTGTGAGTATACACAAGTGTGCCTATAGTGTGTGGGCACAACTCTAGGAATGCAGTGTGGGGTCCCTGACCATTTTACATGGTGTGGACAATGCTTATTCCTTTAGCATGAATTATCCAATTGTATGTATTATCTCAGGTAATGAAGCAAATAGAAATCAGGGAAAAAGGTCATATCTTTATGGACTTTATAAGGATAGAGTAAACAAAGTGAAGCCAGATATATACTAAAGTGAAAGAAAGAATGGTGCTATGTATTCACAGGGAATCTGTGGAAAGAATGCCATTGTCTTGATGGCTTGAGTTGTACTGCTGCAACAAGCAACTCATATATATATATATATATATATATATATATATATATATATATATATATGAAAGCTCCAAGTGAAAAGAGGAATGATGTTTTCTTAGTTTTATGTCTAATAAAATGATAAAAACACTGACTAAAGCAACTTAAAAGATAAAGGGTTTGTTTGGATTTACAGTTCCCAAGGAATACAGTGCATGATAAAAGAGGAAGACATGGCAACAGGTTAGGACAGCACGGTAAGAAGAACAGAAATCTTGGCAGATCACTTTGTAGTCATACTCAGGAAACAAAATAAATAGAAAAATAGCATAAAGCTGCACAGATTCGAGTCTTCCCCACAATGATCTACTTTCTCTAGGGAAGTTTGACCAGCTAAAGGTTCTGAAACCTTTCCAAACAGCACCACAAGCCAAATTGCAAATGTTCAAACATGAACTTATGGGAGAAATAAAACAGTCAACCCACAAGATGGCTGTACTACAAAGTGGCTCACACATATGCAGTCCTTCTTCATCATTGTCTTCATTAGAGCAAATGTCCCTTAATTTGAATATTGCTATGACCAAGGGAAGGAAATGCATGAGAAGAAAATAAGCCTTTGTTTCACCCAAAAGCTTCTACTGAAAAAGTGGATGAGTATTCTGTTCACATTCCCTTGACTAGATACTGCCATAGTGTCACCTCCAAAGGGAAGCAAATTGTGTTCAGACTATGTAAAATGAGACCAGAAAACCAGAATATTGGCAGTAAGTATCCATGACTATCTCTCAATGGTAGAACTTTGGAAAGCTTCAGATTGAAGGCCTTGGGGGTTGACCTTGTCCAAGATATAGAAAGATTCTTAGAATAAAGGATCAAGTGGATCCACGAGTGTAAAAGTGTCCTATGGAGGACCTGTGAAAAACCCATGAGCTAGAGTAGAGCACTGGTGATAAGAAGAGGGAAGAGATAGGAGAATGGATATGGAATAAGATGTGTATATCTATTTTCCTGCAATTGGAATAATGCCATTCATGTTTGGTAATGAAAATAATTATAACATGTGAATGAACTTCATTTTCTTTACCCATTCTTCTGCTGGCAGAAACCTTGGGATATTCCATAATTTACTGTGAAAGGTGTTGCACACAATCCTTATGTGCAAGTCTTTTTATGGGCTACTTACTTAAGGTTCTTTGGGTAAGCGTCTAGGAGTGATGGGGCTAAGTTATCTGGTTGGTCTAGTATTCAATTTCCTAGTCATTTTCTCTCACTTGCGGGTCATAGATTGTATTAGATGTATTGAGTCATACATACAAGATACATGGAATCAGAAGTAAAAATTGTCTGGGAAGGTGGTATGTATAATGATGGGAGGCATGATGAGATTTTGAGCAGAATGATTAAAAACACAGCATGGTCCACAAAATGATGTGAATTCTTTTTGTGGTATGTGTGTTGGTGTGTATGTTTATGTGTGCATATGTATGCATGTGTCCTCATTTGTACACATATGTGTCTAGGCCAGTGGCTGATTTCCTTCCTCAATTTCCTTTCTGTTAGTTTTATTCTGAGATGGAGGCCTCTTCCCTAACCTGAACATGACAATTTTTGATGCACTGCCTGATTAGCGAAGATTCTAGGATTGTTACTATCTACCACCTATCTCTGGGACTGCAGACACACAGAATACTTGGTTAGCTCTTACATATGTTCTCAGGACCAGATTTAGAGCCACATGCTTGTGCACAGCAAGTACTTTCAACAGACTCATCTTCTCAGTACCATACATTGTTTTCTTAACAGGACTACACCTCAGAAATGGCACAGGGTTAAAGGGCATGGTGTCTTTTTTTTTTTTTTTTTTTTTTTTTTTTTTTATTAACTTGAGTATTTCTTATGTACATTTGGCAAACACCCCTTCCCCCCCCCTTCCTTATGGGTGTTCCCTCCCCACCCTCCCCCATTGCCGCCCTCCCCCGACAGTCTAGTTCACTGGGGGTTCAGTCTTAGCAGGACCCAGGGCTTCTCCTTCCACTGGTGCTCTTACTAGGATATTCATTGCTACCTATGAGGTCAGAGTCCAGGGTCAGTCCATGTATAGTCTTTAGGTAGTGGCTTAGTCCCTGGAAGCTCTGGTTGCTTGGCATTGTTGTACATATGGAGTCTCAAGCTCCTTCAAGCTCTTCCAGTTCATTCTCTGATTCCTTCAACGGGGGTCCCGTTCTCAGTTCAGTGGTTTGCTGCTGGCATTCGCCTCTGTATTTGCTGTATTCTGGCTGTGTCTCTCAGGTTCGATCTACATCCGGCTCCTGTCGGTCTGCACTTCTTTGCTTCATCCATCTTGTCTAATTGGGTGGCTCTATATGTATGGGCCACATGTGGGGCAGGCTCTGAATGGGTGTTCCTTCAGTCTCTGTTTTAATCTTTTGCCTCTCTCTTCCCTGCCAAGGGTATTCTTGTTCCCCCTTTAAAGAAGGAGTGAAGCCTTCACATTTTGATCATCCGTCTTGAGTTTCATTTGTTCTAGGCCACTAGGGTAATTCAAGCATTTGGGCTAATAGCCACTTATCATTGAGTGCATACCATGTATGTCTTTTCTGTGATTGGGTTAGCTCACTCAGAATGATATTTTCCCAGTTCCAACCATTTGCCTACTTAATTTCATAAAAGTCGTTGTTTTGATAGCTGAGTAATATTCCATTGTGTAGATGTACCACATTTTCTGTATCCATTCCTCTGTTGAAGGGCATCTGGGTTCTTTCCAGCTTCTGGCTATTATAAATAAGGCTGCGATGAACATAGTGGAGCACGTGTCTTTTTTATATGTTGGGGCATCTTTTGGGTATATGCCCAAGAGAGGTATAGCTGGATCCTCAGGCAGTTCAATGTCCAATTTTCTGAGAAACCTCCAGACTGATTTCCAGAATGGTTGTACCAGTCTGCAACCCCACCAACAATGGAGGAGTGTTCCTCTTTCTCCACATCCTCGCCAGCATTTGCTGTCACCTGAGTTTTTGATCTTAGCCATTCTCACTGGTGTGAGGTGAAATCTCAGGGTTGTTTTGATTTGCATTTCCCTGATGACTAAAGATGTTGAACATTTCTTTAGGTGTTTCTCAGCCATTCGGCATTCCTCAGCTGTGAATTCTTTGTTTAGCTCTGAACCCCATTTTTTAATAGGGTTATTTGTCTCCCTGCGGTCTAACTTTTTGAGTTCTTTGTATATTTTGGATATAAGGCCTCTATCTGTTGTAGGATTGGTAAAGATCTTTTCCCAATCTGTTGGTTGCCGTTTTGTCCTGACCACAGTGTCCTTTGCCTTACAGAAGCTTTGTAGTTTTATGAGATCCCATTTGTCGATTCTTGATCTTAGAGCATAAGCCATTGGTGTTTTGTTCAGGAAATTTTTCCAGTGCCCATGTGTTCCAGATGCTTCCCTAGTTTTTCTTCTATTAGTTTGAGTGTGTCTGGTTTGATGTGGAGGTCCTTGATCCACTTGGACTTAAGCTTTGTACAGGGTGATAAGCATGGATCGATCTGCATTCTTCTACATGTTGACCTCCAGTTGAACCAGCACCATTTGCTGAAAATGCTATCTTTTTCCATTGGATGGATTTGGCTCCTTTGTCAAAAAATCAAGTGACCATAGGTGTGTGGGTTCATTTCTGGGTCTTCAATTCTATTCCATTGGTCTATCTGTCTGTCTCTGTACCAATACCATGCAGTTTTTATCACAATTGCTCTGTAATACTGCTTGAGTTCAGGGATAGCGATTCCCCCAGAAGTCCTTTTATTGTTGAGGATAGTTTTGGGTTTTTTTGTTATTCCAGATGAATTTGCAAATTGTTCTGTCTAACTCTTTGAAGAATTGGATTGGTATTTTGATGGGGATTGCATTGAATCTGTAGATCGCTTTTTGGCAGAATGGCCATTTTACTATATTAATCCTGCCAATCCATGAGCATGGGAGATCTTTCCATCTTCTGAGGTCTTCTTCAATTTCTTTCTTCAGAGTCTTGAAGTTCTTGTTGTACTAATCTTTTACTTGCTTGGTTAAAGTCACACCGAGGTACTTTATATTATTTGGGTCTATTATGAAGGGTGTCGTTTCCCTAATTTCTTTCTCGGCTTGTTTCTCTTTTGTGTAGAGGAAGGCTACTGATTTATTTGAGTTAATTTTATACCCAGCCACTTTGCTGAAGTTGTTTATCAGCTTTAGTAGTTCTCTGGTGGAACTGAGCTAAATCCCCAACCCCTGCATGGTGTCTTGAAAGGTCTTACTTCATGCTTCCAAGTCTCCAAACAGTGTATATATGTATATTTCACAGTTATTTTCTGTGACATTAATTTCATTTTTTGCTGCCTGAATCACATAACTGATAAAACTCTTAAACATGCCTTTCTGTGCAACACTTGAATATCAAATTGGAAGCTATTATTTGTGCTCTCGTGCTCTTAGGGATTCTTATATAAATAGTAAGGATTTTGTTTTTGTTTTGTTTTTGCTTGGTTGGTTGGTTTTTGGTTTTAGATGACTGATAGAACTGTGGAATAATTGTTCTTCATTACTGACCAACTGCCTTTCATGCCTACTAATTACTATTTAGTTCTGATTGGAATTTCCCATGAATAAAAATGAAAGGAACTATATTTTGTTGTGCCTTGGAACAGAAACTAAAATTAATGTTTGACTCATTTCTACACATTGGAGAAGGATTCTCAATGACTTTCATTCTGACTAAACCAGGGACACCTCTAGTGTGCCAATTTTCTTAGACAAGCCATAGCCACTGCATGCCTATGTCACCTCCAGCTGCAGAACAAACTCACCCCTTATCTACATTTCTTCTTTGTCTCATCATGCTTTTCTCCAACCTCTTTAAAATTCTATATATTCATGTACCACCTGACACCTGTTAGGGTAAGAGGTGATCAGCCAGGTATGGCTTACAGCCTCTATGAACATGATCCCTATTTCTTTTTTTTACTTTGTGGAAAATATCTTTCATCTGTTTCTTAACATTTTATCACCACTACTATGCTGTGTGTCATATGTATCTCCTGTTTTAAAAATTATTTATGTGGAAATCCTGCCTGCAAAGAGCTGGTTTCCCAGGAGTGCTGACACACCTAAGGTTACCTACAAGACCACCACTATTGCTCCAATACCTGGTTAAAGAAGGGCCTTCAAGGAGCACACATGGGACAGAAACCAAAGAGCAACCAGGGACAGCAAACTTCTGGTTTCCATCTCTGCCCCAGAGTTAATCCTATGTCACCGTTCTCCATACGTAAAACCTGTGCAGAGAGAGTTGGTTTCCTAAGAGTGCTGACAATCCTAAAATCATAGGCTTAAAGGTTTACAGGAGGGGCAAGATCAGTCAGAGACAGCAAGACCAGCTAACACCAGAGATAACCTGATGGTAAGAGGCAAGCATTAGAACATAAGCAACAGAAACTAAGGCTATTTGACATCATTGGAATCCAGTTCTCCCAGTCCCATGCATCGTATAAGATTAAGGCTCGTCTTCAATAACAACAAAAGCAACAGAAAGTCCACATGCACAATTCTGAACAATTCTCTACTCAATGATAACTTGGTCATGGAACAAATGAAGAAAGAAATTAAAAATTTTTCTATAATTTAATTAAAGTGAAGGTACAACATACCTAAACTTATGTGAAACAAAGAAAGAAGTCCTAAGAGGAAAACTCTTAGGACTCTGAGTGCCTCCAAATAGAAACAGGAGAGTACATACACTAGCAGCTTAACAGCATACCTGAAAGCTCTGGAGTGTTCTTTTTGTAAAGAAGCAAATGCACACAGGAGAGTAAATGGCAGAAAATAAACTCAGGACTGAAATCAACCACCTAAGAACAAAGAAATATACAGAGAATCATCAAACATCAAAATCATCAAAATTATCTGATGAATAAACTGAGAACACAAGGACAATATCCAAATTGACAAAATCAGAAATGAAAAGGGAGACATAACAACAGAACCCAAGGAAATTCAAAAAAATCATCAGATGCTACTACAAATGCCAATACTCAACAGAACTGGAAAATCTGGAGGACATGGGTATTCTTTTTTTAGACAGACACCAGGTATCAAAGTTAAATCAGGATCCGATAAACCATCTAAACTGTCCTATTACCCCTAAAGAAATAGAAGAAGTCATTAAAAATCTCACCCCCCCATCCAAAAAAAAAAAGCCAAGGGACAGATGGTTTTAGTGCAGAATTCTCTCAGACCCAGAAAGAAGACCTAATACCAATATTTCAAATTATTCCACAAAATAGAAATAGAAGAAAAACTACCTAATGTTTTGTATGAAGCCACAGTTATACTGATATCTAGTCCACACAAAACCAATTTCCCTTATGAATATTAATTAAAAAATACTCAATAAAATGCTAGCAACCTGAATCTAACAAAACATCATAATGATCATTCACCATGATCAAGTAGGCTTCATCCAAGGAATGCAGAAATGGTTCAATATGTTTACATCCATTAACTTAATCCACTATATAAACAAACTCAAAGAAAAAAAACACATGTTCATTTAATTTAATGATCAAAAGGCATTTGACAAAAGTCAACACCCCTTCATGTTAAAAGTTTTGGAAAGATCAGGAATTCAAGGTCAATACCTAAACATAGTAAAAACAATATACTGAAAACCAGTAGCCAACATCAAACTAAATGAGGAGAAACTTGAAGAAATCCCAGTAAAGTCCAGGAATAGACAAGGTTTCCCACTCTCTCCCTATCTATTCAATATAGCATTCAAAGTCCTAGGCAGAACAATTGAACAGCAAAAGGAAGTGAAAGGGATTCGAATTGAAAAGGAAGAAATCAGAATATCACTATTGGCAGATGAAATGATAGTTTATATACGTGACCCTTAAAGTTGCACCAGAGAACTCCTAAACCTGTTAAACAATTTCAGAAAAGTGGCTAGATATAAAATTATGTCAAACAAGTCAGTAGCTTTCCTCTATGCAAAAGATAAAGAGGCTGAGAGAAAAATTAGGCCAACAATGCCCTTAATAGCCACAAACAGTATAAAATTTCTTGGTATGATTCTAACCAAACAAGTAAAAGATTTGAATGACAAGAAATTTAAGTCTCTGAAAAAAGAAATTGAAGATCTCAGAAGATGGAAAGATCACCCATGCTCATTGACTGGCAGGATTAATATAGTAAAAATGGCCATATTGCCAAAAGCAATCTACATATTCAATGCAATCACCATCAAAATTCCAAGTCAGTTCTTCACAGAGATACAAAGAGCAATTCTCAAATTTACCTTGAATAAGAAAAAGCCCAGGACAACTAAAACAATTCTCAAAAATAAAAGAACATCTAGGGGAATCACTATCCATGACCTCATGCACACAAGAATAGTGAAACAAACTACAAGTTATTGGTACAGAGACAAGCAGGTAGATCAATGGCATAGAACTGAAGACCCAGAATGAACCAACACACTTATGGTCTCTTGATTTTTGACCAAGGTGCCAAAACTATCCAGTGGAATAAAGACAGCATTTTAAAAAAAATGGTGCTGTTGATCCTGGCTGTCTGCAAGTAGAAAAATCCAAATGGACTCATTCTTATCTCCTTCTTCAAAGCTCAATTCCATGTGAATCAAGGACCTCCACATAAAACCTTATACAAAGAATATAATAGAAGAGAAAGTCAGAAAAACAAACAAACAAACAGACAAACAAAACCCTCAAACCTAATCTCACAGGGGAAAATGTCCTTAACAGAATACAATTAGTTTATGCTCTAGGATCAAGAATTGACAAATGGGACCTCATAAAGTTGAAAAAATTCAGAAGGGCATAGAAAACAGTCAATAGGACAAAATGGTAACCAACAGAATGGGAAAAGTTCTGTTAGTAAAAGTTAGTAAATCCTACATGCAATAGAGGATTCATATCCAAAATAAGCAAAGAACTCAAGAAGATAGACTCTAGTGAAAGAAAGAACTGTATAAAAATGGGGTACAGAGCAAAACAGAGCATTCTCAACTGAGAAAACTGGAATGACTGAGAACCACCTAAGGAAATATTCACTTTCCTTCCTTATCAGGGAAATTCATCAAAATGACCCTGAGATTCCACTTCATACAAGTCAGAATGGCTAAGATCAAAACCTCATTTTATAGCAGATTCTGGCAAGAATGTGGAGAAAGAGAACACCCCTCCAATGTTGATGGGATTGCCAACTGATACAACTACTATGGAAATAAGTTTGGCATTTCCAATGAAAATTGGACATAGTACTAACTGAAGACCCAGCTATACCACTCGTGGGCATATACCCAAAAGATATTCCAACATATAACAAGGACACTTGCTCCACTATGTTCATAGCAGCCTTATTTATACATGTTCATAGCCAGAACCTGGAAACAACCTAGAAGGCCCTCAACAGAGGAATGGATAAAAAAAAATGTGGCATATTTATACAATGACTTTCTAGTAATATATTAAAAACAATGACTTCATGAAGCCTTTAGACAAATGGAGAGACCTAAACAATATCCTTAGTGAGTAACTCCATCACAAAAGAATACAAATGGTACTTATTCACTGCTAAGTGAGTATTAGGCAAAAAGCTCAGAATATCTATGATACAACTCACAGACTGAAGGAAAGGCCATTCACAAACTGCTCCACCTGGGGATCCATCCCATTTACAGAAACCAAACCCAACCACTATTGCAGATGCTAAGAAGTGTTTGTTGACAGAAGTCTGATATAGCTGTCTACAGAGATGCTTTGCCAGGGCCTGAGAAATACAGATGTGAATGCTTGCAGCCACCAGTGGACTGAGTATGTGAACCGCAATGGAGGAATTAGGGAAAGGACTGAACAAAAATATCAACCAACCAGACCCTCCCAGAGCTCCCGGGACTAAGCCACCAACTAAAGATTACACATGCAGGGACCCATGGCTCCTGGTGCATATATATCTGGAATCAATGGGTGGAGAGGCCCTTGGTTTTATCAAGTTTTGATGCCCCAGTGTAGGAAAATGTCAGAGCAGTTTGGTGAGAGTGGGTGGGTTTTTGGGGAAGCACCCTCATAGAAGCAGGAGGAGGTGGGATGGGATAGGGAGTTTGTGGAGGGGAATCCTAGAAAGGAGATAACATTTAAAATATAAATAAATAAAGTATCCAATAAAATATTATCTGAAAGATGGGTAAATACATGGGAGTGTGTACTGCAGATGCTAAGATAAACACATGCCATTGGCTACATGTAGAGGCTAGAGTAACACTTTGTGGAGACTGTTCTTTGACCTTGCTGAGGCAAAGGTGTTTCTGCTTTTATTCTGCTTATGTTAGGCTGTATATTTATAAAACAGAATCTTCTGGGAAGTTCTTCAACCTCTGCTTCCAATTTTGCTTCATAAGTGCTAGGATGGTAGATGTCTTCCTCTACATTCACATTCTCAAATTGGTTGTACTCTAATGATTTGTAATAGTGTCACTAGGATTGTGTTTTACCTGAACAATTATAACCCTGGTTTGTATGTACTTCTTCTTTCTCTGAGAATGTTTAACTTCCCAGGGCTAAGACAAAGGTTTAGTTGATGATGTACTTCCCTTGCCCAGAATCTTTATATTTAAAAGCTAGAAGTAATAGTGTAAGTACTTGTAATTCCAGCTAAGAGAAAGTAGACAAATAGATCCCTGAGGTCACTGACTAAGTCAGCTTAAACTATTTTAGTTTCAGCCCAGGGAGAGGCACACTTCATTAAATTAGGTGTACTGCATCTAAAGATGACAGGAGCAGTAGTTTTCTGGCCTCTATAAGCATATATAAACATGCAGTCCCCATACAAGAACATATAAAGATGTTTGACTTTCATAATCTACCATATGACATCCAATATCCTATTTATTTATCCTATTCAATGGACTTCAGCAGATCCAGACTTGCCTTGGACCTCCTTGAAGTCTTTCAGCTTTGGTCGCATCAGTTAGATCTCTAGGCAAAGATAGTGTGAGGCTGAACCAGTGGCAGCAACCTGTAAACAGCATCCTTTTACTTCACTTTTCTACATCTGGCTCATCCCCTAAAGTCCAAATAATTAATGCGGCTTTGCATTCTTTAGGCATTTTATTGATTCCACCAGTAAATCCTATTTTTAGTCACATGTCACAGATAATAATGTAAAGTTCAAGCATGATATTCTCACATCAAGCGAAAGCTGAAGATTCAGTCACAACTTTCTTTCTCTAAGAAACCTTTCAAGTTGAGGAAACATAAAATCATTCTCCAATGTGTTTTAAGCAAAGTCTCCAATTGGACAATATCTAGTTTTAAAGACATCTTTCCCCTGTGGGTCTTTTCTTCCTAGCATTATCTGACTTCCACCACTTGCTGCTTGTGCAGTTGCAAATAACATCCAGTATCTCAGCCTTTCAGACTCATACTGTCTCGAACTTTTGGTAAAATTCAATAATACCATCAGAGCTGGGCTTTCCAAAGGATTCATAATAGAAGAAGCAATAATGAAACAAATACTAGCAAATCTGTTTCCAGCATTAAAGTAAAGCCAACCTATGGTTCCCCTCTAGATGCCCTGCACAGCAGGGTGCTCTCAATCAGGTAAGTCCCTGCTTTCTCTGCCCACACTTCCAGAATTTTCAAATTGACCACTCTTTCTTTGGTGATAGCCTAGAGGCCTTGGAACCTCTCTGTGTTGTCAGAAGACTAAGCTCCAAGCTCTTCAGACTTTGTATGGTTTTTCATCTATCACAGGCAGAAACAGTGGAATCTCTGTGTATTTCAGGCTAGCCTTGTCAACAGTGTGACTTCCAGGATACCCAAGGATACACATAGAAATCTTATCTACAAAAATCTATTAGTTAGTGTGTTACATTTATTATTTACTTAGCAACTTACTGTTTGTGTGTGTTTTTTTTGATGAGTGTGTGTGTGTGTGTGTGTGTGTGTGTGTGTGTGTGTGTGTGTGTGTGCAAGTCATATGTCAGAGAACAATTTATTGGATTCAGTTTCCAGATACTTCCCAGATGTGGGTCTGAGGGTAAAATTCAGGTCATCATCTTTGCCAAGAAAGAGCCTTTACAAGTGAATAAAGATATTGTGCTGACTTGATTTATTTTTTACTCTTTTTCTTCAAGTCTCTTCTGAAGCCCCCATTGTTTCTTTTCTTTTCCCAGGAACAGTGATTCCAGCCTAGCAGCTGAGCATCCTGGTATGTGCAATGCCACAAGCTAACTCATGTTTTTCAGTATCTATCAAAATTCAGATAACTGTGTGTTGTGGATTATATCAGTGCTGATTGGGCTAGAGAGATGGGTTATTTAACTTGTAAAAGCCTTGCTGTACAGACACGAGGATCTAAATTCAAAGTTCAACACTGTTAAAAACAAGGATGGATCTTACTTGTTCATCTGGGGATGTCAGTGAGCCTGAGAAGAAAGCTGACACCCTTTTTCAAAGAAAAAAGTGGCCCTAAAATTGTTTGTTAGGATGTAGGGAAGTCATACTGTGAAGAGATTAGAGGAGCTTGAGACATGGTGGAGCAATCCTGGAAATGCACCTTCAAATGTTACAGACAGATAATAAGAACAAGGATAGGCACTAGGTAGGAGGCAGATAGAAACTGGTATGCAACTGTCCTCCCACTTAATTAGCCAGCAGCAATTAATAAACATATGATTACTGACACCAAATGTGTTTCAAAGAGCAATGGCTTCATTTCTGTCAGCTTCCATTCTATTTAGGTAACACAATCCTCTACACAGTCATTCTTTGGAACAGATGTACATAAATAAACAAACAACTAGCACAGCAAGTTAATCTGATACTTCCATGTTAAATTTCATGAATTACATACAAAGACTTTCATTGCTCAAGCATCATTGATGAGTAATGTTTTACACTCCCTTGTGCCCAGATCCTATGACTATTGGAATAGCTTTGCTGCATATATAACCAAATTTAGATGAGTGTTTGTTGTAGTGTGGTGTACAATTCAGATCATCTTCTGCAGCCATAATCTCAGGGAATTTGCTGAATTTTTGTGCCCAATCATTCCTCATGAAAATACATAGGGATATGATTGGGTTTTACTAAGAAAAACAGTATTAAAACTCTAGAAACATGACTCAGAATGAGTTGAATAATAAGTTAGTGTGGTATGGCACAATAGCACTGTGTACTTCTCATTTTTATTTATATTTATCTCTTTGTGTATGTGTGTGTGTGTGTGTGAGAGAGAGAGAGAGAGAGAGAGAGAGAGAGAGAGAGAGAGAGAGAGATGGACATGGGTTAGTGTACACACACAGGAGACCATCTGTACATGTGTGTGTCTGGGCACACTCCCAAGAGGAGGGTGTCTGATATTCTGCTCTGATACTCTGCACCTTACTTCCTTGAGACATGGTCTCTTACTGAACCTGGATCTAGGCGGACAATCAGTATGCCTCAAATACCCTCTTATTGGCATCCCAATGCTGATGTTATGTGTGCATGTGTGATATGTCTGGCTTTTTGTTTAGGGGTTGAGGATTTAAATGCAAGTCCATATATTTAAATAAGACATATTGCTACTCAGTGAGCTATCTCCCCAGACCCACTGCCCAGTTGTTAAATTGTTTATTGATGTCCTTGCCCAAAATAATATCTACATAACTCACATAGCTAATCCCTTGTCTATGGTTCAAAAACATTAAGATTTTCTTCACATTATTTATCCTGTTAGTTCTTAAAAGCAAAATAGGCCCAAACAAAAACTCGCTTGTTCTAAGTGTCATGGGCATCTGAAGCTCCTTCTTATTCCCCATGAAGGATATCACAGATGTGAACCATGAGTGTTTCAACCAGAAAAAGGAAAATTGAAGAGTTCTAAGGAGTGAAAGTTGTGTTGTTTCTAATCAATAGTTTATCAGTCTCATAAACTATGACTGAATCCACTGATTAATTTGTCAATCAAGTAAATTTCTGTCTGTCAATTTGAATGATGCATTCTTTTTGACACTGTAGAAAAAGTTCAGAAAAAAACATCCAGAAAGAGTATGTCCACATTTGACATTCTCTAATACAACATCTCTGTGACCTGAATCAAGTTACTCTACTAATTAGAGCCTTGCTGATGGCACATCAAGGAAAAAATAATAAAATCCTCCCTACTGCTAGTGAGATAAATTCCTGCATTAGTGGGCGTGAAATCACCCTGACAAGTCTGATCATAGCCCTTCTTTGAGGTTTATGCTACATTTACATCATGTTGTCCATACTGCAATCTTGAGGAGAGACACATGTTCCCTTTCATACAAGGGCAAAGTATAAAATGAACAGTTTAGAATGGAAAGCCAATGGCATTTAATTACAAAACCAAGGACAAAAGCCTGACTGTTGTTGTTGCTTCCAAAAACAAGTTGGATTCTTTACACTCTAGATATGATTCATTGTTTTCGGAAAGTTACCATTGTGTGCATGTCTATCTGTGTGTGAATGCATACCTAGGCATGTATGTGTATGTGTGCAAGTACTGAAGTGAAAGAAAGAGGGTGAATTTGACTTTCTCAGAGATTCTTTACCTATTTGTTTTAAATAGGGTCTCTTATTGAACATACAGTTCATTTCACTTTTAAATGTGAAATAAATGGCCACCAATTCCCTATTATCTGTCTGTATCCACACCCTCCTCACTTGGATGATAGTCACACATAATTGCTATGCCCAGCTTTTAGTTGGTTTGGGGGATCTGAACCAAGGACCTTGTAATTTCAGAGCAAGCTGTTTTCTAGCCCCAGAGGTAATTTTTAAATCTTTAAATCAAGTTTCTACTGTTTTCTTGAAGTCATCATGATTATAGCTCTGTGTGGCTTCAAATCATTCAGTGAGATTTCATTAACTGACATTGCTATGTATGATTGTATGTTTGTATGTACATGTACACCTGTGTTTAGGCATGAATAACTATTTGGAGACCTAGGGTTCTATTACTTAGAAACCATTTTTACCTTCTTTGGGATAGGAAATGGCCAACACATTGGTTCAACGGGGCAGGGACTATATGGGTTGTGCACATGTCTCTGCTTCTCCAGTGCTAGGTTTATAAGGATAATAACTGGGTGCAACTTGTGTGTGCAAGGGCTCTGGGTATCAGAGTCAGGCAATCATACTTCCCCAAGTGAGCTGGGTTCCTACTGATTCTTCATCATTCTAATGGATATTAGCATTGCTGTTAGCTCCTAGTAGTGAAGACGTTCAGGTCCTGGCATCTGTGAGTCTCCTTTAGAGCAGCTGAGCCACTTGTCTTCTCTTGATCATAGTGAGGACTTCTCCCTCTTCTTGCCCTTTGGTCTAATTTCAACTTGGCCGCTTTGTGCTGGGTCTTTGTTTGTCAGGAAATTATTTAACTCAACATAACCCCTGCTCTTCGTTTGCTCCTTGACATCAAAAAGCATTAGATATTGTTGAGTATGCTTCCTAAAACTAGCACTAAGTTTAGAAGTTTTTTGGGGTAAGCAAAAACCAAAAATGACTGTGAGAAAGGAACTGCAAACTCTTTTATTGGCATTTTCTCCTACAAGTTCTACCCTGATAGAAGTAAAGACAATATCACATATCTCATATTTTGCTTCCTTTGCCCACTATGTAGAGAATTTTCACACTTTTACTTGGTTGAAAGTACTGAGACTTTAGCTTTACATTCAATATTTCTTAAATCTCACTACAAAATTCTCAAAGGTGCTTGTAAATAATCCTCCTGTTGATATAGATCTAGGATGGCACAATTTTAAGATGCTAGTATAAAGAGTACATTTCCATAAGTAACCATATAGAGGGAAGATAAAAGAGAAATAAAATCATCCAATGCTATAACAGGAGATGAAGTTGAGTTTATTACTATGTCAGCAGAGCAGTTGTCAATGTCACTTTGCAACAGCGAAAATTTCCTGCGGGTGACTTATTTGATAATGGAGACTCTGCCAATCAACCTCTTGCTCCTCTATTCTGATGCCGCTGACATTATGGATAGAAGAAAACATGAAAATTTTTCTGTCTGCTAACAATTAAATTCATTGTGGCCTGTTGTTTTAATAGGACATCAGAGGAGAATTAATTTCATAACATATGCAGACTAAGAATGCCTGAACTCAGGAGCCACTGGACAAAGGGTCCACGTTCATTGGTGTCCGTTTCATAGGTATTTTCATGTTAGTGATATCATTAGGAGATAGTCAAAAAATGTAGATCATGGTGGCAGTGTAGTGACTCAAAGGAGCAGAATGATTGTAGCAAAACTATGATGGTCTACATTCATATCTACAGATCCTACATGGAATGTCACATACTGCCACAGGTACCTGTAATCCCAGTGCTGGCCAAGAGAGAGAGCAGAGAGGATTTCAGACCAGAGGATTATTGTTCAGTCTTGCTTGCCAGCTAGCCCAGGTATAACATGGTGAGCTCCTAATTCAGTTAGAGACATTGAAGGAAATGAGGTCAAGAAGTGAAGTGAGTAGAGACCAGATCTCTGCAAACACACACACACACACACACACACACACACACACACACACACACACACACACACACACAGAGAGAGAGAGAGAGAGAGAGAGAGAGAGAGAGGTATGCCTCTTTTTTTTCATGTAAACATAACATGAAAATTAAGTGCGTTTGAGAACAAAGATATTTGCTTCAGTTCTAAACTCTAGTAATAACCTAATTGAATCACAGGATGTTATTTTGCGCTGAGCCTTAAGACTTTCCCTCCCATTTTAACTTGATAGTAGCAACAACAACCATTATTCTATTGTAATGAGATGGTCGATCACACATAAGATGGAAAACATAGTGTCTGTGAAGCAGATAAACAAATTTTATTTTGATGTTTGAAAGTTTGTTATTATTTGTATTTAGGCTTAGTTTTAGGTATCTTCATATGTATTTGCATGTGTCTTTGTGTGGATATGTGCACAGGAGTGCAGGTACCATCCTAAACCAAGAGAAAGCACCAGGATCTGTGGAATAGGAGATTCAGGTAGTTGTGAGTTGCCTAGAAGTACTGGGAACTTCCCTTGTGTCTTCTGGAAGAGCCAACAGTGCTCTTAAATGCTGAGCCATTGATAAGTTTAGATTTCTTTTTGTGACACTAGGATTTGAAGCTGGGACTGGACACACTAACCCAGGAGTCATAAAAATTAGAAGACTATCATTTCTGAAAATTGGAGACCAGTTTATTTTCAAATTGTCTGTATATGTGTACATACATATAAGGGAAAGTACCTCCAAAGACCTGAGGGATGTGTTAGATTTCTGGGACCTAAAAAATATAAACCACTGTGAGCAAATCAACATAGGGCATAGGAACTGAGCTCTGGTCCTCTGCAAGAACAGTATACATTCTTAATTTTTGAGTTACCTCTTCTGCTTTCACATAACTCTCAAATCTCTGTCTCCAGTCAAAGGTATATGCAGGTAGAATGGACAGTTCCTGAACTTCCTGGACCTTTTTGTGCTTAAAAATATTTATCAGAAGGAAGAATTCATTATTTTTGTTTATTAGTATAGAGTCTGCTTTTTATTATAATATTATAGTCACTGAAGCTGACTTCCAAATAAATAATCATTGTTTATTCTACCCTTTATCTTGTCTGAGATTTCATTAGGATTCCACTGCCATTTATTTTCACTCAACTAATATTCCTATAGATGTTTCCTCTCCTAAGATCACTCATTTCTACAAGATACATTTGTATTAGTCAGGTAGAAATGTGTAAATTTTGGTCCCAATGATACATTAAGCATTATGTCTGACATTGAGGCAACTGAGGACTTGAATTTAAGTCAAAGCCTTCAAACTTGAGGAGCTTAAGTGTTTTTTCGTCAATGTAGTGTGAATATGGGAATGGTGTGTGTGTGTGTGTGTGTGTGTGTGTGTGTGTGTGTATCTATGTGTCCATGTGAGTACAAATGTTTGGGCAGGAAAGTGTGAATTTGAAATACAATATGTGTGTACAAGTATGTTATTGTGTGTGCATGTTTGATTGCCTATGTGTAGGCATGCATGTATTTGCTTGTAAATTTTCATATGTGCATGTCCTTATGTAGGTGATCCTGTGTACTACATGGGTATCTATGTGTTTGCCAGTGTGTACATGCTTATGTCTCTATACAAGCATGTGTGTGCACATGTGCATATTTATTATGCAGTATGACTATGTGAATGTGCGTGTGAGTGCATGTGTATGTGTTTGCATATGACAGTGAATATGTGTGTTTGCATGTATAGATATGTGTGTGTGTGCATATGTGTATATCTATGTGTGCGTGAGTGCATGTGTATGTGTTTGCATATATCAGTGTGAATATGGTGTTTGCATGTATAGATATGTGTGTGTCTGTGTGCACATATATGTATATCTATGTTTGTGTAGATCCATGTATGACTCATACTACTCATATATGTATGTGTGTGTGAATGTATGCATTTGTTTGTGTATATGTGTAGGCCAAAGAACAACCTTGTATGTTGTTTCTAAGAAACTGTCCATAATTTTGTTTTGTTTTGATTTGTTTTGTTTTGTTTTAAGATAGGGTTCATGCCAGGGTAGAACTCAATAACATGACTATGCTAGCTCACCAATGGGCCTCTCCCTGTCTCTGCCTTTCCATCATGAGGACTGCAAATTCATGTCACCACATCCAGATTGTTGTGTGTGCTCTGGAGATAGAAATTCATACTTCTAGGAAAACAGATTACTGATTGAGCCATCTCTGAACTCCTAGGCAATATTTCTTTCAAGGAAGACTCAGCTCCACTTCAGTCTTTTCTGATGATTGCAGACAGCCCACCCAGATTTTCCACATAACTTCACTTAAATAAAATCCACTGCTCATAGATTTTTATCTCACCTACAAAACCCCTTTACAACTGCACTGAGATCAAGGATTCACTAGGTACGTAGATGCAGGATTCTTGCCAGGTTGATACCTGAGACTCACACTCAAAGTTATATATCACGTTGGCCACATTCTTCGTCAAATCAACAACATGTGGTTATGCTTCCTTCAAATATTACACATTGCAGCTTAAGGTGCCTTGGCACTCCTGTTTATAGCCATGTCACTTAAACTTGCACAGCCCTGTCTTTGTGATACTGGTCATGGTGTCATGTTGCACAACGATCAGCTTTCTTTCTCTTACCCTTCACTTATAATTTATGGAGTTTAGCCTGGGAAGATGTCTGGTAAAGCCAGTAATGTGATTGCTGCACAAGCAGGAGACTGAGTTTTATCTTTCAAATTCCTACTCAAAGGCAGCCATGAGACAATGTACTTTCAATCATAGCAGTGGACAAGCAGATCACTGTAGCTTACTAACCAGACAGCCCAAGCTAATGAAAGAGTCCCAGGTAAGTTAAGTAGCCTTGCATTAACCACAAGTTGAGCTGTTGTAAAATATATTAAGAAAAAAATCTGATGTGGACTTTTTCACATTCATGTACACACAAACCACACACACACACACACACACACACACACACACACACACACACACACACATTCACACACTACCTGTCCCCGCCAGCGGGGACCCAGTTATTCAGGGTCCCGAAGGGGCGCTACCCTTGGGCCTAAATGGGGGGCGAGAGAAGAAGGAGACCAAGCAAGATTCTGTTGTCAAGGTCTCGTTTATTGGGATGAACGTTACAGCTTTTAAGGCTTTCAGGTAGGGGGAGTGACCTTTGTGAAATATGAAGGAGGGGGAGATGAGGGTATAGGCAGTGATAGCTGGAGGCAAAGAGGTCAGGCGATGAGGTCAGGTGGTGGAGACACTGGGTGTAGACTGAGGAGATAACTGGTATCTGCTAAGGGAGCTGAGGCATCCCTTGAATGTTATCTTCCTGTGCCGTAAATTCATGGGAGAGGCTTTCATTCAACAATCTTAAGACTTATGGCAGTCATCTTAGGGGTGAATCTCTGTGGCCAAACAGCCCAGATTCACCTAGCCACTTTGCCAAGCAGTTCAAAAACCGGCTAGGCCCAAATCCAATATGGCTCCGTGCAACTACCTATGGGGAAAATTGACTCCAGAGTTTGGATATTTCCTTGTTCAGAAGCCAGGGTCTTTCTTAAGCAATTCACATTAACATAATTCTTTTAAGTCCTAACACATACATATGTGAATGGTCCCAGATCTAGTTTGTATCACTACTATCCTCCATATGCCCACATCTTAATGACTGGCACTGTGGTAGTACCATTAGGAAGTGGATCCTTAGAATTTGGGGGTTTTAAGAGATTATAGGGCACGATTTCTGCTGTCTTTTTGTCCCAGTGTGATTTCATGTAAGTGGCTTTGCCCACCATCAGCAACTCTGGAGTCAGGGAAAGCTGACCTCTGGTCTCCTTAAATCTGATGGTGAGTATATGAAATAGAGCCTCAGGGCTTTCTTCTTGTTTCAGGGCCTGGTCCCTGAACACAATTCCTGACCCAGACCAGAGTTCTCATGATGGTTCAAAAGCCATCAAGATTCTCTTGCTCTTGTTCAAACCTGTTAGATTATATTTCTGAAACTACCCTCAAGGTCTATTTCCATATTTGGCTAAACTTTCCCCTTGAGGCTAACTACCAATATCCAGCTACCAATATATTGAAATCCACTGATGAAAAGTCACCATTCCCTCACCTAATTAACACACCCAAGTAATATACAAACACCTCATCCTAACATGCAGTTTTTCTTGTACATTTATAAACTGCTATTTTTCTATGTGCCACTTTGATCTCCTTTGTCTACCTCCCTGCCCACTCCCTTTGACAAATACCCTTTAACCCTTCTTTTGCCCCTTTTCTCCCCTTGCCCTTTTTTCTTTTCCCTTTGACTTCATCCTCTATTTCATGCCTCTGTCTCTTTTACATTATTCTTTTTCTTTCTGGGAAAATAAATCTGTTTTGTGCTAACAACTAGATCTTGGATATACTGAGGCAATACTTTTCCAAACAATAGCCATGTAGTCCATTCTGTAAGCTGCCAGTATCATGCATTAAAGCAATCAGGGAAGAAGTATCCATGCCGTGCTTTATGCACTATATAACTCCTACGTAAAAATCCATTATACATGAGTTCTACAGAACAATTAATTTCTACATACATTAACATTTGATATTTTTAAAGTGTAAATTTGGAGTTTTATATGTACTGCAAAGTTGGTCTGCCACTGAACTGAGCCCTCAGCTTTTTCCTGTTTGGGTTTGTTTTATTTTTCTAAACAACTGTTCATAAGAGTATTTGGAATTTGTTTATGTATTTTGGACAAAATATTTTGTTCTCAAGTCTGTTCATAAACTCCTAAACTGAAGTGATTAATCCACTCTATCAATGCAGGGAGCTGGCACTCTACACATATCCCAGGCCCTGTACTTTTTTCAATGTACATATTACAATTTGGAGTTAACTCAAATGAAAGCATGTGGCATGTCATGTGAAGTTGCCCAGTTCTAGTTCTGTCGTCTCTCTACATTTTCCTTTGGTTACTAGCAAGTAGCTTTCTTCCTCTTATATATGTGGACAGGCACACATTTGCACCACACATACCATTTTGTATTTTGTCAATTTGTTTTATTTCACTCAAAGCTTCTTTTTCAAGAGAAGCACATATTTAATTCATTTATTAATTGTCAAAAAATTCAATTGTGTTATTGTATCATTGTTCACTTTAAGAATTCCTAATTTGTGGACTTTCACAGAGATATTATTTTGGGATCACAATGAATAATCTTCAGCACTTGGACCAATGTTGTTTTATATAATTGAAATTATATATGCAGGTATAAAAATTACCAGAGAAGCCCTTGGTAGGTTAAAGGTTATATGTAATTTTGCTACATATTGTCAAATTATCGTTCACAGGCCTCAAGGTAATTTCATTCCTACTAACAGTACCTTGCTCACAGAATGAAAAAATAAGTTGTCATCTTTGGGATTTTTGGCTGATTTGAAATTTTTCTTGAGAAACTAGAAATCATTTAAAAGTGATGCTGAGCATATGATTTTATAGGTCTTGTCCAAGTTTCTATTATGCTTAGTGCTACCATTTGAGCAAGGTGTTAAAAGGTATAAAGCTCTCTCTCTCTCGTCCTCCTCCTCCTCGTCCTCCTTCTCCTCTTCCTCCTCTTGTTATTTGTGTGTGTCTCTGTACGTATGGTGTGTGTGTGTGTGTGTGTGTGTGTGTGTGTGTGTCCTGCTATCATCTCTACATCTATGTGTAAGACCTGAACCTCCACAAATGTACCTTTGTGAACATGTGGATACAGTTATATTTTTATTTATATTGTAGGAACATGATCTATTGAATTAGCAGGATACCATTTGAAAACTGTCTTCTAAGGCCATTTTATTACAGCATAGATTCCATAGAGTGGCCTTACACAAACACAGGTGTAGGTAGTTACAGTATCTAAGTGGTATAGACTCAAGATGTCAACATTTTATCATAATAATATATTTTCACTTACAAATATGTGTGGAAGCAGTTCATAACCTAATTTGAATTCATGCTGCCTGGATGCATGGTTGTGTCTAGGTTATAAACTCTGCAACATTTACTCTATTAAGACTGTTGGAATGTAACACAATGGTAGACACTTTTATATCAAAATAGTGAACACCTCTGTAAAAACAAACCAGTGTGGGACCCTGTTATTATCACGAAGTAAAGGTGCTTGGTATGCAAGCAAGAAGACTATGGTTGGAAGGTCATAGCAGCTACCTTGTTACTTGGGTATTAAAAAGTAGAAACTGAGAATTCCAGAACCAAGCTGACATGATTGGCCCTATGGTAGTACCACTAGGAAGTGGATCTTTAGAATTTGGGGGTTCTAAGAGATTATAGGGCACCATTTCTGCTGTCTTTTTATGCCTACCTGTATCTGTGTGCTCTCTGGGTTTGAGATTCTAACACAAAAAGTAAGGGGGGAAGTATGATTTAATTATTTTATTTGCATTATGCTTTTATTTAACTATTATCATGCATATATTATATATATTATACATACATATATAATTATATATAATTTATATAATTTATGAAAGGTGGATGAGGACTTCTGAGGGCCAGCAGAGGCCTGAGGTTGTCTGGGTCACTAGGTGACCTGTGGTAAACTTTACGCCAGTTGTGGCAGTGGCAGCCAGATGTTAGAAACTAGTAATATTCTTATTAAACATTTCATTTTTCAGATTATCTGAACCACTATGTTTTTATTTTTTTTCATCAGCAAAGTTTATTTTAGTTTTATAAATCACACATGGTAAGTATTGTGAGCTGGGAATAAAAGCTAAGCAGGAAAAAGGAAAAAGAGGAAATTTGAAATAATGTCTGTGTAATAGTCTCAAATCTTGTGTTTCTTCCTGATTAAAAACAGTACAGTCCTCAAATTAAAATATAAAGAGTAAAAAGGAGAACACAAATTCCCCTATGTGATTCCTCAAAAAAAAAAAAAAACAAAACAAACAAACAAACAAAAAAAACAAAAGCCCTTTTATTTTCAATTTTCTAGTTTTGCAACATAAAACAATTACATTAAGAGCTGTGTAAAATATTGGTAAAGTCTAGCAGAGTTTAAGCAACAGTGACTGAGAAAGGATGCTTAAGAGTGGCAGGGAAAGTCTGAGTCGCTTCAGATGGAAGCTTTTTGGAAGATCAGAGTGAATAGAAAGATGATGCAAATAGGAAATCATCAGCTGAGCCATGCTCTCAAGCCCAGAATACAAGTACAGAATCTGATCACATCCCGGAATGTAGTCTAATATAGGATGATAAGGAATGGGTATAGGTTGGAATCCCTGACACTGAAGAAGGACTTGCTATGGACATCCATGATGACTGGGTAGTACCAGTATGTGATAGTCATGTCACAGGAGACAAAGGTCCTCACAGAAGATGCTCTCTGTCTAGTTTGAGAAAGTGGGTGTCATTAAAGCTGGAGCATAGAAAAGGAGATAGGGGAGAAAATAATAAAGGAGGTAGTGAAAATTCTTTGTGCTTTACATTTCACTTAATACTATTCTAAGAGCTCAGGATTTATCTCATTAAATGAAAAACATACTTCTAATCCCAGTTCTCAGAGGTGGAGGCAGAAGAATTAAAGTCATCCCTGTCTATATTGTGAGTTCAAGGCCAGCCTGATCTGTATGAAGTCCCAGAACTTGAGTGATTGGGCTGCATGTGTTTGTGAAATTCAAAATGAATCTGAGTAAACCTATGGCAGTGTTCAGTACTTTGAAGCCACATCTCAACATGAAAACTTTGTTTGATTTCTGACACAAATGAAAATAAATCAACAATCAGGAAATCCAAAAGACGGTGAAGATCCTTGGTACCAAGAAAACCATAAGACCTTCTCCTTGTTTGGATAAAGATCTTAGACCTATCCCTGCAAAAATTGGTTAGAATCCATGCAAGTAACCATGGAAAGAGTAGGCTCCCAGTGCTATGTGATTTCTCAGCTCAAAAGATCTATATTAAAGAAATAACTGCCTAACACAAAGATTGTGAATACAAGTAGATGTTACTATGTCAAATTAAGAAAAATGCAGAAACAAAAAGCAAAAAGAAAAACACTCTTTTTGCAGTTTAATTCTAGGTATAGTCAAGTTGGCAACAAAGGACAGCTACCATAAAGGGGATGGGAAGAAGCAGTCTAATAGAACTTTAAAAGATGAACAGGAAGGTATTGACCACTACCTAATTCAAAGGCTTTTAGATGGCTTGTTAATGCATGTCTCATATTCTTGGCTGGGGTTAGACCTAAAACTACTGCATGCCCCATTACATCCTAGTTGGCATTCTCCAATTCTCCAATGTTCTGTGCTTAACTATGTGACATAGGTTCCAATTTTGTGTGTGTGTGTGTGTGTGTGTGTGTTAGTATGTATACATGTGTATATGTGTATGTGAACACATCTGCATGAAGATCAGAATAGAGCTTTGGATGATATTCTACAGGTTTCATCTACCTTATTTTTTGGCCTAGAATTCTCCAAGTACTGAAGGCAGCCTGAAAGTTTTGAGTTCACTGTGTTTTAAATTTAGAATTTACTCTGGACTAAAATTTCCTGTGTAATATGCCCTGAGGTATCCTGATAATATAACTTCTTACCCATCCTGAAAATTTGCTCAAGGAGCATTTGTTAAACACTTATTTCAAATATCTTGGGACTTGTAGAGCTGACAGACAAACATATTTCATGGCAAAGTATGCTCTTTGTAGATTAAATCTAGGAATTTGCTAATTGATACTGGTGACAAATTTTTAATGATAAATAAATGCAAAATGTATCCATTGGTGATATATCTGTAGCTCTTATGTATACTTGAGACTTACTTATTTACTAGCAATGATGACAGTGAATAACACTGTGTAAATAGGATGTCCACTGAGAACTTCTCAGGAATTGTTCAGGTTTACTATCTTTTATGTTCAGGTTCATTTGGAAACTTGTGAGCACGGTTCAACTATTTGTGTATGTGGACATTTTTTTATTTATTTCTAGCATTTAGAGGACAGACCATGAAATTTGCAGTCAGAGACTAAGTATCAGGTTCTCAAATACAGCCCATACCAGCTGGATACCTTAGAGCAAAGATTTTGCTTTGCATGAGCTCATTTACGATATCTGTAAGTAGATAATCTTTATAGCCAGATGGTCCCAGTTTAGTCTCTGAGCAACTGAGCTAATGTTTAACGACAAATGTTTTGGGGAAAGTGGGCTGCAGGAACTAAATAGCAGTTTAGTACATGATTATCTCTATTTTGTTTCAACAAATCTTTTCAAAACAAATGCCAAATCAACCCCCTCCCATATTGTTTCTTGGATGGGATGCAATATTGAAAGACAACTGAATAGAGAGAGAGGTCTATAGGTACATGCCAGTTAATAACAGTCAATCTTATTAGGACTTACCAAGCTAAATATTTAAAAACCTACATCAATGGTTGTCATTGTCAAATTGATAATAAGAATATATTAATCATTAAATGTCATATTAAAACATTTATTTGGCTTGTGAGAGGGCACATGTACATTGTGAATCTGTAGAAGTCAGTGGGAATCTTATTTGAGTGTGTTCTCTACTTCTACCATGTGGGGTCTAGGGAATAATCTCATGTCATCGGGCTTGACACCAAGTTCCTTTACCAGATCAATCTGTGGACTTCTCAGATGCCATTTGTAAATCTGTGTAGTTGATTTATAAAGAAGTTACATGCTCTCAAGATTCCATAGAAACAGACATTCTGATGAGGATGGTGATGATACTGAGGGTGCTCGTGATAGTAGTGGTGATGGTGGCAGTGATTTGAAAGGAGACTACATTTCTCAGACTACATTGAGTATTTCACAAAGTTGATTAAAAATTTAATGATTTCCTGAGCAATTTTGACCTACTGAAAGGACTTTATTGCCCGAACCTGTGTGTAACTTAACATTGTTATGTCTCTTTAGCAAGTTTTCTTGACATATTTGGAGAGAGCCCTTGGTATATGAACCCAAATCATAAAAAGTGTCATCAGATAGCATATGAAGACCAGGGCAAAGACATTCCCACTTTACTGAAATCCTCCAACCTGCTGTTTGATTGGTATATATAAAAGTATTTTGACTTATAATACCACAATAAACTCTTTAAGAAACCATCATCATGATAGAATATGAAATTTGTGGTAACCTAAATCTATGTTGTCAGGCAATGATCATCATCTAGAATAAACTATGTTTTCCTGCTTTTTGAGGTAAAAGACAGTTTTTGTTTTGTTTTACCATCCTCACTAGCTGATTCAACATGTGTATTATCTGTGATCTTCACAGCTCCATGGTGTGTAGTCATCTTCTTCCCATTTCACTGATTGAAGCTCAAGATGGTAGGATTATGCAAGATACACAGTACCTAGAACCGTCTATGAATTCAGTTTCCTTTTGTGAATCAGGACTTCCCACTGACTTTCATGCCTTGCTTTTTGGTTTTATTTGTTTTGTTTTTCATCTCTGTTTCATTTTGTTGTTAAATTTTAATAGAAAAGATGTCTTTTGAAAACCTTATTGAGAATATTTGGTAATTCTTTCTGTTTCAAGGAACAGTATCATGACAACCAACATCCCTGTACTTTTTGTTTTGAAAATAACTAAGCCATTTCCTATTATATTTTTAGAAGCCATTCTTCCCTCATGAAGGTAGTCCTCTAAGCTTTTGTATAATCAGTTGTGCCTTTCCAAAAATGCCCTTTTATCTCATACCAGATTAAGCATTCGTAGGAAACATGGTTCTTATCAGTAATATTGCAGTATACTTGTAGTGGTCCCAGTGGCCTGCTGTCATCAAAGTCACCACAAAAGAATCCAGCTGTGTGACTTCTGTGTCTGTATACCTCACAGAATTGCTCATAGATGGCTGGAAAGACACAAAGGTAAACTCTACTTGACTTCTAATATCCCTCCGAATGAGTAAGTAGCTCATTCTTTAGCTCAATTTTCACACTTCTTTCTTTCCTTCTTATATAGCCCCAAGAGCCTTTACAATTCAGTATTGTACTTTGCAGACTTGTACCATATTCTAGTTTCATTTCTGATGCTATGAAAATACCTTGACAAGAATGCAACTTAAGTGAGAATTGGCTCATTTTAGCTCACAATTGTAGGCGACAGTCCATAATTGTAGAGAAACCACAGTTGCAAGAACCTGAAGCAGCTAGTCACATCACATCTACAGCTGGATATATTCTCTTCCCATCCCTTTTCCCTCCCCCCTCCTTCCTTCTTTCTCTCTCTCCCTCTTTCTCTGTCAGAGTGAACAGACACCAGCTCCTCTTAAGAGTGACTATTCATGTAGTAATGGAGGCTCATTAAGCAAAACAAGCAGATCTCTGTACATTCGAGTATATCCTGTTCTACATGCAGAACTCCAAGTCAGCTAATTTAACATAGGAAATCCATACTTCAATAGGAAAAAAAGAGAATCAAACATCTGGCTGAGATGGAACTTAACAGTGTGGTTGAGCCAAATTTTTCACCTGGCTTTGGGGCTGAGTTCAGCTTAAGACGTACTTAATACATAGAAGGAATAGGTGTACATTTACTGGGATAATTTACAGAACTGTTGTGTTTTTATGTAGTCCTTTGAGCTGGGCCATGATGAGTTTCAGCTGCAAATGGCTCACTTTCTGAAACTTCATCTATTGATGCACAGAAAGTTGGGCATCCATGAAAGCAGCTAACAATGGACCCAGTCATCCAGTGGCAAGCAAAACCAAATTTCAAGTGAATTAGAGACTTAGGTATTAAAAAGTGTAAGGAATGGATATTCTTGAGGAAAACAGCTTGGTTTCTTTATAAATTAGAAGCAAAGATACTACCAATGATTCAAGTTCAGAAACGGTAAAACAAAATAGCTAAACATACAACAAAATGAATGAAAAAGAAAATAGAAGTTAATGAAAAAACATGGTAGGATAGCAAATGGAAACAAACATTGACATCAGAAAATATTAATATAATGTCACAAAATGGAGCATGGACATTCAAGCAGGAAATGATATATAGCAGAATCACAGTACATTCTGCTGTGGAGAAAGAGTGCCTAGAAGAAAATCAAAAGGAAGTTGTTGGTAGGCATAGCTATGCTGGAGTGCTTGTTATTTAAGTGCGAGGATCTAAGCCTGATTCCTAGAATTCATATATAAAGCTCTGTGTGCCAGTTATCCCAGCTGAATCTGAGAACTCCAGATTCTGTGTGAAACCCTAACTCAAATATAAATATTCATCATTGACCTCCAGATGCACATGTGATTTCACATACAAGCATACCATGAACAGGAAACACATGCAATATTACGAGAAATTTGGGGTAATCTCTTGTGGTCACCAGGTGATACCAGGAATATAAAGAACTTCTCTTCTGGTTCTTAGCTTCCTTAATAGAGTAACAATAATGAACTTAATTGAAAGTTTAAAAATAATTTTATTAGAATTTAAACGAAAATTGTCAATGCAGGCAAGACTGAAAATCTCAGTAGCTGCTCAGTGGAGGAGGAGGATGGAGAAAAGAAAAATAATAATTTTAAGAAGCCATTATGTTTTAGTTAAACAAACATAGAAAGTTATCTACAGGGTGACAGGTTGCCACATGATGAGAAGCAAGATTTCACAAAGAAAGAATATGAAAACTGAGTAACAGCGAAAGAATTTTAATGCTCTGATCAATATCTAATAGAGAAAGAAAAGAGAAGAAACAGGTAAATGTTTACTAGTCAGAACACAAAAATTCCCACAAACCCAAAGGAACATTCAGTCACCTCACAGGAATGAAACTAGGGTGTAGAGATTCTAAAGGGGAGAACTTAACCTAAATAAATAAACATGCACTCCTTTTATCTCATTAGCATAGCTAAGAACCTGCCTTCTTGATGTCCCATGGCCAGATGATCAGTCAGTCCAACTATGTTAATGCTTAAAAAGTCAATGGTATATCCTCAAGAAAAAATAAATTTCATTCGTATGCACGCAAAGTACTTTGGGAGTCACAAAGTTTGTCTCTATTAAAAATAGCCCCAGGGAACGTGATTGCTGGGGGGAGGGCGGTAATGGGGGGGGATGGGGAGGGGAACATCCATATAGAAAGGGAGGGGGAGGGGCTAGGGGAATGTTGGCCCGGAAACCGGGAAAGAGAATAACATTTGAAATGTAAATAAGAAATAATCAAGTTAATAAAAAAAAAAAATAGCAACCTGGGAACTCTACATTGCTTTTGAAGTGTAACACATCAAGGCTCTTCAGGATCAATTGTAATACAAACAGGACAGATGTGTAGTGTGGTCAGGCAGTGCAGACTGATTCCTGTTTTCATATCTGAGGAAAATAGTGTGAGTTCAGGTCTGGCAGATAATTTATTACCTAAGGTACAATTTCAAACATCCTTGTGATATTCTCTATCATTAGAGATAACGGTAGTATTCAGATGATAAAATAATTTATTTAGATCTCACCTTTTCAAATACCAATGTCAGAGTTATAGTTTTGCAGCTTCACCATTTATATTCATCCCATAAAGCTATGGAAAAATAAATGAACCTAAGTACACGTGTTTGTGTGTTTGTGTGTGTGTGTGTGTGTGTTTATACGTATTCATGTGTGCATGTACTAGCCAGAAATTGACATCAGATATCTTCCTCAACCTACGCCAATTTTAAATTTGATGTGGCCTTGCCATGGAGTACATGTAAGTTCAGAGGAATACTTTTTTTTTTTTAGATTCAATAGATATGATATATTGCCCATATAAACATACAAAGCCCAGTACCATCCATCCCTTAAGAACATTGATAATAACCGTAAATACATAGAGAAAGATCTTTACCTCAGCCTCCATTGTCCTGCCACGACTTCTCGGCCTCTGCTCCTCCTCTCTTCCTCTCCCTTTGTTCCAGTCTCCTCCTCTTCCTTCAAACTTTTCTCCTGCCCATCCTTCCTTCCTATCCAATGATAGGCCTCCTTCTATCTTGTACCTGCCTCTCCTGTGACATCATCCCACATTTCACCCTTTTTGTCTAATTAAAAAAAAACTTTTCTCTCAAATATAAGCTGAGCACAACTATTATTATTTTGTAATTAAAAGCATAAAATTTAACTAACACCCAGTCCAATACTATATCAGTTAAACAGAACACTTAGTTATCCATTCCAGCTTAAGAAAGGCTTAAAATCTATATTATATCTTGGCTAGCTTGTATACTATCTGATAACTATCTAATAAAATATGTATATTCAGAGTTAAACAGCTTGATAGGCTATGAAACTATAATCAGTCTTCAACCCCATCAGAAATCAGAGAATGACAAAATATCTATACACATAGGAAGCCTAACCCGGCTTCTAGAACTGAGAGGTTGTAGAGACAAATATCCACTAGCATAGTCCCCTGCTAGCAGCATGTGAGTGCAAGTCTTCAGCCTTCTGGCCCAAAACCAACTGACAGACTCTTGAAATGCACATTTTGAAGGGCTGATCACCCTGTCTTGGCAGAGTTTATCAGTCAACTATTCTGCATAATTTGTCTTTTTCTGTGCAGTATTAGTCTGCAGATGAAACAGGCAGTTTTGTCTAGAGGCTGCCTAGCCACAAAGTATTGCCTCATCTGGAGGTAGAGATGTTCAAATTCTTCATTAAATCTGCCAAAGGGGAACTGTTAGGAGCAGATATGTCTCACCAAAAGATAAATAACTTTAAATCTCAAATTTTGTGGATTTCTGACATTATTGAAAACTACCTATATAAGACAGTCTTTATTGCTGTCTTTATATCTTAATAATATCTTGAAAGTACTCTCACAAAGTCAGCAATATGTTTGCTATTTGGCCCTAAACTCACATGTGTAATAAACTCAGAAGTTTATAATGACATCAATAGAAGGACTGGCTCTAAACCTTGTACTTTTAAACTTTTAACAAATAAATTTTATATCACAGCAAAGATATGATTTTAGTTTAGTTAACAAATGAGATTATGACTGTATAACTCAATCTAGCTAATTCCTCCCTGGTAAATTACAATCATTTCTAAATTCCTCGCAAAGACAAGTTTAGAATAACCACTTTCAGCCCCCCAAAGTCCAGGGAAGTGGTGTGACAACTCTACTATTACTTCTTCAAGCTGTACATGGGCATTGAGATATCCTTGGCAGTAGGGGTTAGGAAGAATGAAGCAAATGCTGTAGCCAATGTGTCCTGACTGGACCCAGCTGAAAGTCCTTGAGACCAGGAATCCAAGTAGGCACACTATGTCTAGACCAAAGTTTAGAATCAAAATCCTTTTTGTTTGATTCTCCTGCATTAATTTTTTTGGGTGGTCTACCTCTATCATATCTGATCAGTATGACTCTGTGAGGTTTCCAGAGCCTAATCACACTTTTTAAAAACACAAAGACAAAATCTTTCTCCCAAAATATTGTTTTCCTTAGTCTGTAACCAGAAAAGCTTGTATCGTGCAATCTCTCCCAGAATAATAATATAACCATAAAACTCAAAGTCACACCCATTATGAAGATTAAACAATTTTTTTAAAAAGGAAGTAAGCTAAACAATGAGCCTGATAGGCTTTTGTATTCTGTGATATCAGGAAATTAACCCAAAATTCCTGTGTACCCCATGGTAAGAGAATCTGAGCTTCCTATTTTGGTAGATATAAAAAATAACCACAAACCCTCACTAGTCGGCATCAATGAGCCATATGAGGTAAAGAGCAGAGTAATTCATAAAACAAACCAAATACCTTCTATCAATTCCAATATCAAGAAGCAATATATCAAACCAGGACTTTAGTCCAAACTATATCCATCTGCTGAGCTCTCTACCCAGAGTCACATATTTTTCTTTAAACTTAATAACTTCTATAATATATGTCTGCGTTCACTCTCCCTGGTGTTACAGACATTTATCACAACTCTCTACTTTGAGTTAGTGACCAATTTTTCCCTAAGTTCTGAACCATAGATGAAAATCTCTATGTGATTTGGGTAATCTCTTTACTCTCCTTAAAACAAACTTAAACACCTATCAATTCTAAAAACAATAAGTAACTTAAAACTCAGGACTTTAGCCCAAAATACATCCATTTGTCAAGTTTTCTACCTGGAGCCACAGATTTTTCTTTAACCTTAATATCTTCTATAACATTCTTGAGGGAGTTGGTTCTCTTCTTCCATCTCGTAGGTATTGGGGATTGAACTCAGGTTGTTAGATTTGTTGGCAAGCATCTTAACCGACTGACAATCTTCTTAGCTTGTGAATCTTGATTTTTGAAGCTCACCAATTTGGCTAGATGAGCCTCAGAGATACATCAACCTCTGCCTCCTAGACACTGGAATTACAAGTTCAGGCCACTATGCCTGACTCTAAATTTTGAGTGCTGGGAATTAGGACTCAATTGCTCATGTTAACAGGGCAAGCTTTTTACCCATAGAACAAACTTTTTGCTTCTCAGTGAATATTTTTAAGGCCTTAAAATATTTCAGTTTTTCTTATCATGTCTATTATTGTCCTGACACAGCTCTATATACATATACAAGAATTGCGCAACAATTAATTTCAAAAGAGGTTGTAAATTTGAAAAAAGAACAAAGAAGCTATATGTGAAGGTTTGGCGACAGGAAAGAAACAAGATAAATGATGTAATTACAATCTCAAGATATAAACAAAATAATTATAATGTGTTTCAATGTGATGTCTTTTCTTCCTTAGGGTTTTCTCTGTAATAAAGGATTTACCACATGATTGCAGTCACACATCTACATGAATTGCCTGTGGACAAAAATATAATCAAATTAATTGTGTTACTAAGTTAATGTTTGTGAAGTTATTAAGTAAATATTTGAGAAACATTTTATTCTGCAGCTATTTATTTAATTAAATTTATCAAATCCAGAGTGTACTAGTGTTTTGAGACAGTGGTCTTATGTTAACAAGGAAAAGAAGTATTAAAACATATAACAATCAGAAAAATCATTTAAAAACTTTAAGGGAATTACATTAGAATAAGCAGAGCTTTTGATTTATGAGGCCACAAATATCAAACATTATATTACCATTGAATCAAAGGTCACCTTATGAAACCTACCGAACTGCTTTGTATAATGCCAACTATTAATTCCACAGTTTTTAACTTACACCAGACCAAGTTTAGGATGTTACAGGAGCACTCACTCTCTACAGCTTTATGCAGTTTCAAGTTTGCAGAGAAACACAGGGAAGAACAGGGTCATGTCTTTTCTGAACACATAAATTAATCATCAAGAAAATACCCAAAATCTCCTCATTATACATAGAAAGGCCAAAAATATCAGGTAGGACTATAGTTTGAGGTATCTCTTAAAACACAAATACGTGAAATTGAACACCTAGCACCCAAATAAAAACTTAAGTTGCACGCACAGATGCATGTACGCATGCATGCACATGCACGGTGTTGGGGACGTGCATTTAGTTTCAAGCCCTCTTCTTCAGTAATGCAGTATGCGCTGTGTAATGGTGGAGAAAATCAGCCCTCTTACACCTCACAGAACACTTGTGCCCTGAGATCTTCTGTAGTGAAGCAGTGTACATACAGAGATCTTTCTAGCCAGACAGTGTCTAAAGCACTAAGGCTATGCAAAGAAATTATAGTATGCATGTTCATGTGGCAATGACTTTAGAAATAGAACCATGAGATGCTATACCCAGGATCCAATGTAACCACTGCAAGAAATGACAAGCTAAGTTTCTAATTATCCTTACTTAATGCAAAGATCAAAACACTGGCTACAGAAAGTGTTACCTAGTTATTTTAGTTTCTACTAAAATATTATTTTAGTGGCTATAAGCAACTTACTTTGTAGTTGCCTTAGAGCAGCAATAGAAATTGTCTTGTTTGCTGCTGTTCTTGGTTATTGTTACCTAGACAACAACTTAATCCAGGACTGAGCTTCTCAATGTGTTTTGCCTTCTTTAAAAATGTAACTCACACATGGTTTCTTAATTCCAAAATACAGAATTCTAGTCTAGCTTGGGGAATTCTAATTCACTAAATGCACTGGCCCTAAGCTTTCTAAGGTATTTACATGGAAATTGCCCTGGTCTATCCAAGATAGGTGTTTCGGCTACAAAAGAAGGTAAAGGAGACAAATCATACTATTGAGTAACAATTGCAGCAATATCGGACATTTCAGGGGATTAATTGGAGTTCACAAGAAATTCAAGGCTTAAGATGAATCTAACTTCTTATTAGTGGTTACTTTCCTTTGTGATTAACCCAAATCACTGAAATGCCAGGCTCTAGATTGTATTTTCTTGACCAGAAGCTTTTCAATGTTGGGACATTACCACTATTCTGAGTCAATAGTTTTGATGATTGTACATCAGAATTTCAATAACAATTGAAAAAGATGACTCCTGGTTTGAGAAATCTTATATTTTCCATATTGTTAAATTTGACTGAATTGTGATGTTGTGAAATTTGTACCAAAGCCATACAAAAAGAATGACCTGAAGAACAGGGTTGCTGCCTTTACAAACCAATAAGCTTAGATAGGAATTGAATTTTTAGAGGTTTATTTCCTCAGAGATGTTTGCAATTTGGGAAGCCAGAAAATTGCTCCCGAAATCTGATTTTCCACCCATCCCCTGCTACCAAATTTTGTATGGAGTTAAAAGAAAGATGCCAGTCATTCTGAGGTTTAATAGCAGACCTCTTATTAGGTAGGTGGTCAGTCCTGTCAATGGGATTTTTTTCTGCCTATACCTCTCATAACTATCATGCTTCTCTGTATATGTCATTTTTTAAAAGTATTTATGTGTTCTTAATGAGCTTAGTTAGGTGGACTAGAGTCCCAAAAATGAACTAATGCCAAAGAAATCCAGAGGTAATTGATTTCAGGTTTTTGTCTTAAGGTTTCAAAGAAGAAATTCAGGTATAAGAGATACTTGTTATTAAAGAGAGAGAGACAGAGAGAGAGAGACACAGAGAGAGACACAGAGAGAGAGAGACACAGAGAGAGAGAGACACAGAGAGAGAGACACACACAGAGAGAGAGAGAGAGATGAAGAGAGATAGAGACTGACAGAGACAGGCACAGAGACACAGACAGACAGAAATAGAGACAGACAGACATAGAGACCTGCAGAGAGAAAGACAGAGACAGAGACATGGAGAGAGACAGAGACAGACACAGAGACACAGATAGAGACAGAGACAGACATAGAGACAGAGAGACAGACAGACAGACAGAGACAGAGATATAGACAGAGAGAGATAAAGACAGAGAGAGATGCAGAGAGAGAGATAGACACAGAGAGAGAGACAGAGACAGACAAAGAGAGGCAGAGACTGACAGAGACAGACAATAAGACAAAGACAGACAGAGAGAGACACAGACAGAGAGAGACAGAGAGACAGAGACAGAGACACAGAGACAGAGACAGACAATGAGACAGACAGAAAGACAGAGAGACAGACAGAGAGACACAGACAGAAAGACACAAAGAGAGACAGAAAGAGATCCAGAGAGAGAGACAGAGACACACAAAGAGAGACAGAGAGGGAGACAGACAGAGAGAGAGAGAGAGAGAGAGAGAGAGAGAGAGAGAGAGAAAGAGAAGAGATTTTACATAGTAGGAATAGATAACCTAGATAACTGGAGGACTACTATGCAGGGATGTTTTAAGGGACATACAGCTGAAACTGAAGTACATATTCTGAAGGTAGAGTTTTGGCCTTTTGAAGTCAAAGATCACCCATTAGACTCATGCATGTTTGGTGTGCCCAAAGTTCTTAGGTGACTTTAGAACCTGTCAGTGTTGCTATTAGTATTAGATCTCACCCACAGGAAATCTCAATTTTTCTAAAATAGGAAGTCTTGAAACCGGCATTTGATGTTATGTAGTGATCCAACCCTCACTTAATCTCATGGCTATCTACATGATTGAAAGCTGTATATCCATTCTCAACAAAGAAATAAAACTATAAAGTCTTTCCCTGTTCTGTATGCAATGCTATTTGTAAGATTCTAGGAATTCAGAGAGAAGCTTTCTTGATAAAACTTATCAGGATGAAGCACAATTTTCCTTAGATCTCAAACTGTAGTCAGTTTGTCCACTTTTAAAACATTTTCCTTAGAACTCAGTTTGTAGTTATTTTTTCAAAATTTTAATGTTAATAGAGACTTGTCCACCTATTAAAATGTATTTACTTCCAGGTTGCACAACTTTACTGTTATAAATAAATTGCATATTTATGTGTAATGTTATTTGTGTAGAGTCATTGTCAAAACACATTATCTTCCTATTTCAGTAAAACCAATGACTGTTTCACATATGTAGGACATAAGAAGAACCACAGGAAATTTGCAGAAAATGTTTAGGTGAATTTCTAAATCAAAACTTGTTTTCCATTATCAAACAGTAACTAATCCATTTCCAGCTACCTTTATAATCTTCCAATCTTACACCTTGACTATTATGATGTTCTAATTCTCTCTCCACTTGAAACAGCCTCTGTTTTCATTAAAACTCACCGAAGCATGCATAATGGAGTAGGTAGAGAATTGTGATTAAGGTCTCTCCAATATTTCTAGACATATTTGTAGAGTGTGACTGAGGTAATCGATTCTCATTCCAGCTAGTGATGGCAAGAAAGAACAGTGTCCACAGTTTGACCTCCATTGTGAACCTTGCTTCCTGAAATTAGAGCAATGCCTGAAATCACACATTGCTGACACGCATGTCCATCACTAAAAGAAAAATAAACATGATTGAGAACATAAGAAGAAAATATTCATGGCATCTCTTTTTTCTTACACTTTGAACAGTGTTAGTCAAATATATTAAAGAGCAAAATAAGTCATGGTATTTGTAATGTACTTTTGTGCTGGCATCTTCTTACTGACTTCATCCCAAAGCACTCTACTGCCAGTATACACACAGACCCATACTAATGTATATGTGCTGTCATTCAAGAACATACATTTTTGTGAAGACACAACACACAGATATACACATACATACATATTCACACAAATGAAAACACAGATACACACACATACGTACAGACACACACATACACACACGTATGTAGAGGCACACAAAATAAATACAACAAAATCCCTTGTTCTGTGAAAGACTGACACAAGAAAAGATAGGTCAAGGTCTTGGATTTATTTTTCTTAAATTATCAGTTGTTTTGTCATCATTTTCAGGGTGCTGAAGAAACAGCACAATTAGCAAGGTACTTGTTTCACAAGCATGAGGACCTAGTTTTGATTTCTAACACTTATGTAAAAATCTAGCTCTTCTGGCAGCTGGGAAGACTGAATCAGATGACTCCCCAGGGGTTACTAACCAACCAGTCTAAATCAGCAAGTTGAAGGTCAATCAAAGATTTGGTTTCAGAGAAACAAGATGGGCACTGTGTGTTGAACAGTATTCAAGGTTATTCTCTGGACTTCATAAACATGTGTAAGCATGTGTGTACATGTGTACACATACTGCTAAATACATAGTTCTTTTGTGAAAAATGGTTACTTGCAATGAGACTGTATATTGAGTATCTGCCAAATATTTACCTAGAGAAGCACTCATAATTGAAGGAGCTAGAATACTTTCCATAATAATGCTACTGAATAGTAAACAAGATAGTGATTACAGCTATCTAGAATTGAAGCACTTTCTCTACGTGAAATGTTTTGAGTCACAGAAAGTCAAGATCAAACTGTCTTATATTGTCTTTATTTTCATATTGTTTATATGGCTTGGGTCATTGATTTAGACAATTGATGATGAGGAACTGTGAATATACAAACAATTTTGATACTGGGGGCTGCAGATATTTCAATCAGTGATGTCCATACTATATGAGCATGGAAACTGAGTGAGAATTCTCACCTTCAACATAGAAACCTGTGTAAAATTTCAAATGTATAATCTCAGTCATGGAGGGTAGATAAAAGCAGGTCCCTGTAGCTCATTGCCTCATGAATATAACTGATTAATATAGTTTCAGTGAAAGATTTCTAACAAAACAAGATAGAATACTTACTATGAAAATCAAAAACCCTATCTGTCTTTTGTCACCACATGTGCATACACACATATGCCTATGCTACTATGTGTAAATGTACAGACGCGTGCGAGCGTGCGCGCGCACACACACACACAGAGATTTTTAATAAAGCCTCAATTTTATTTTTTATTAGCTAGTACTAAAATCCTTCTATGATAAACCTACAAAACCCAGTTTTGTCCAAGCTGATGTCCTTAAAAGAGTAATGGATCTCCTCTGGTTGCTGATGTTGAAAGGCTTGAACTGTGCCTCTATCTCTTCAACACTGATAGAAGAATGTCACCTCACTTCACTACTGTTTTCACAGTGACTCTCTCATGTTTTATATGCTAATACAATAATCAACAAGGTCAAGCCAGGTATTGACAAGAAACAGAACTAAACTATATTGAGAATGGTTCTTGATTTTGATTCACTGAAAATATAAAAAAAAATCAAAGGATGCAGTAAGTATAGATAGTGCTTTGAATACCTTAGTAGATGAAGACAATTATCACATCTTCACACTGATGCCCTTCAAATATGTTTAACCATGATTAGAAGCTTGGAACTTACAATGACAGAGCTGGAAAGGAAAGAGAACTCCATAGCCAAGTTCATGTTTTTAAAGAGTCGTACCTTCTTTGGATGAAGTTGGGGTCACCATGACGAGTGCTGAATATTTTGAGATTCTTACTACAAAGGAAAAAAGTTGTCAAATTAATTCTGGGAAGGTTGGAGACTGTACTATTCTTATTTCTTCCTCTGTTTCTGTTTCTGTCTGGAGTTGCATCAATTTTTTCATCATATCTATTTTACTTCTTTGTATATGATTGCTAGTGAAGGTCAGAGCACAAAGTTCATGAGTTAATTTTTTTTCTTTCGTCATGTGCATCCCAAAATTAAACTGGCTGGAAAACAAGTGCTGTTACTCATTGTGCAATCTCACTGGACCCTAGCAATTCAATTTTAGCAAAAAACTTAATCATGGTAATTTAGAGAGTTACTTAGAGAAAGAATGGGATATAGCCAGCTATGAATATGAGCTTCTCACAAGGAATATTTACTGAGTGCCTGACCATTGTCATATGCATTGTTTTGATTGCTCTCAGGGTACATCTAAACGGATTTTTGAGAGACTCCATCTATTTTTTTCTCTTTTGATAAGTGAAATATTAGGGTGGCCGTAGGCCTTTCTTGAAAGAGATTATAATCTGAAAAACTAATATCAGGAGTCCCTTCAGATTCACAAAGTGTTTCTTTTGAAAGACTTGAGAAATTGTCTTTTCAGCAGGAAGATAAAAAGGCCGTCAGAAGTGGTCCATTGTACTGGAGTTTTGGCTTCTTGCAACCACAGCCAGACTCCAAGGTGATTGGGCTCCTTTTTCTTCTCTCTCTCTCTGTCTCTGTCTCTGTCTCTGTCTCTGTCTCTGTCTCTGTCTCTGTCTCTCTCTCTCTCTCTCTCTCTCTCTCTCTCTCTCTCTGTCTGTCTCTCTCTCTGTGTCTCTCTCTTTCTCTCTCTTTTACTTGTTCCTGACTTTCTATGCTGCATCACTTTCCTCACTATTTCTACCTTCCCTGAAAGCAGGACTAGTGTCTTCATGGGCTTAGCTCATCCTGGGAAAGCATTCAAAATACAATTTGATTTCACCAAAAAAGTGTTTCCCAAAGATCTGAAAATCAGCGATCGATAAGATAGAAAAGTCAGATTTTTATGTATCGTTCTATTACCCAAATCGTGGATCATACATGTCTTCAGGAGACTGTGTTTTTAAGCTAAGGCTTACAATCAATCTTATCTCCATGTGTATAAGCCTCTGTGTTAAAGTAGTCTCTCTGGAATAGCAGCCTAGGGCATAATCACTAGTTAAATTGAGCCATTAAACAAAATACTGAGTAATAACACTGGGGAATTACCTGAAATTTAAGAACTATCACATTTAAATTGCGAAAAATTTTAACAACCACATAGAGAAATTCCTATCACACATCCATGTAGAATGGACTGTTGGGTCCACCACACTGGAGGAGAGGAATTAGGTGAAGAATTATGATTTCGTGAGCTTTTCAAGCATTGGACCTATAATTCTTTCATGCTTCTCCTCTGTATTAGCCCACAAATTTCTCGAATTCTTTATAAATCTTTCATTTATTAATCTATTTCTCAATGCCCTTGTTTATTTTCTTCCTTATATATTTTGATATGCTCAGTTATTTATGCATTATTCGATTATGTAGAATTTAATTCATGCAAATTAAATTTTTAATGTTGACTGTTTGGCACCAAAGTTCTCATAGTGATTCAACCTATTTTTGTCCTTAAGAAACTCATAAACAAAAATAATGAATTTTAAATTATATTAACTTTAAAAAACTTGCTTATTTAAAGTGTGGGTCTGGACTGTGTGCATGCATGCACGTGTGTGTGTGTGTGTGTGTGTGTGTGTGTGTGTGTGTGTGTGTGTAGAGGACAACCTTAAGTTTTGTCCTTTCAGTGCTACCTACCTTCATTTTTTAACAAAGCTACCAATTTTCTCATTTGCCAAGTGATCTCTAATACAAACTAGACTAATTGGATACAAGGTCTAGGGTTTGTCATGCTTTTTTCAATGCAAACCAACATGCATGGCCTTTCTTACAAGTTTCTACTGATGAAAATTTAGTATTTGTGCCGACAAGGAAAATATTTTACGAACAGAGCTATCTCTCTAAAACTCAAATTGCTTTGAGAATTTCAATAAATTATGTGTATTCTAATTCTTATTTACTTACTTTCTTATTCATTTTTATGAGTTCAGTTTTTATAAACATCATTCCTTCAGTCAATTCACACAAAAGATATTCTAATATTGACAGTTTGAGCACCAAAATCACAAAACGAATTAATCTATTGTTTGCTTCAAAAATAAAATTTTTGAGAGAAGACAGGTGCAGTACACAGATATTTAAACTCAATGTGGAAAATTGGGAAGGCACTGAGGGCATTGAACTAGACCAGAGGAAGAAGAGAGTGAGAAAAGGTATGCAATGGGACCAAGTACCATGGTTCTTTAACATATCTTTGAATAGCTGCCTTTTGATCTTTATATTGTGTATATGAGGAGGCAGCATGTATGTGATATGTATGTATTTGATGTGTGCATACACATGTGTGTGAACATGTATCCCTATCAGTATGCCCAGAGACCAGAAGAGGACGGCAGGTATAAAAGAGCCTCTCTTGAACTTGAAAATAGACTGTGGATTAAAAAAGTCCCAAATCCCTCCTTGACTCTGCCCTCCACAATTCTGGAGTATATAGGGGAAGGTGACCATCATCCATGCATTTTTTTTTTTTTTAATGTGGGTAATAGAGATTTAAAGTCAGGTCCTCAGCTTGACCAACAGATACTGTTTATCCACTTGTTCATGTCCCCAGCCTCTGAGATGACTTTGCAATAGAAACTGTTATTTACAGAAATGCTACTAGCCTGATGTGATTTGCATTTCACAGGGAGGATGGCAATGCTTCCTGTGGACTTGTGGACCGGAGGCTCAGAATGGAGGTCTATGGCCAGGCCAGGTGGGAGGGTTCAAGTGAAGGGGAAAGGGATTGAGCAGGGAAGGAGAATGTGCTTCCACCACACAACTGTTGACTCCACTTCCACACTGACTGCACTGCACTCAGTTGAGAAAGGCTGAGTGGTGAAAGGCTGACCAGTCAGCAAGGGGCAGTTGCACAAAGACTCATGTGCAGCACAAGAATAAAGTCATCCAGCCCTTAAAGCAGTTTCATTCAGTCAGTTATATTTACTTCATGTACTTATGTAGATGTTTTCTAGCTACCATATCCTGCCAATGTAGTTAGCATCTATGATGTTCAGATTCCTCATGTGTATAAGCAACAATTTTTTACT